>NW_020174561.1:1757693-1859897 GCF_003031525.2 Neophocaena asiaeorientalis asiaeorientalis | reverse complement strand
CGGCAGGCGGACTCTCAACCACGGCGCCACCAGGGAATCTCCATGACCTTTTTTTTTTTTTCTCAGATTCCAATGCTGACACATGTATATGGCATCTCTTAGCACTTTTAAGATAAGTTTTCGTTGTCTTTGAGCCTCTTTCATTGGTGTTGAATACTGTCAGTCTAATTGTTCCATTCTTAAGTAACTCATCTTTTGTTTATGGTTGCTTTTAACACTTTTTCTTTGTGTTTTATGAGGAGCAATTTAACTTTTAACAAGATATGAATTCCTTAATCAGTTTGCTTAGAAATAAGTGGCCAATTTCAATCTCATAATTCATGTCTATACTGAATTATGGATGATCCCAGGCATTATGATTCTCAAATATTGCCTCAGTAGCATTCCCTTTGTTCTCTCCTGTTGGAACTCCTCTTAATGAATGTGATAAACTCTACTGCCTGGCCAGTCCACACCATTCCTAGATCCCTTCCTTTATATACACTTTCGCTAAAAAGACTAGAGCCACTAAATACTCACTTTCCAAGTCTCACTTGACTCAATGAGATGTTAAATGGAATTGTGGTGTTGGGGTTTCTGGGGAAACTCTTTTATGATGAAAAGGGAGATTCAGCTAGTGTTTCTCCTTTCCCCTTCCTTCTTCCTGCCACAAATTGAAATGAAGTGAGAGGAGCTTCAGCAGCCTTCACTTGGACCAAGTAAAAGGCTGAGGTAGAATCAGAGATGGTGTCTGTGATATACCTAATGCACAAATCTATTGCTTATTAGCTGCCTCCCTCCAAATTTCTAATTATAAAATAAAATAATCTCAGTTTCTTTAAGTAGAGTCTGTGGAAAGGATTTAGTTGCCAATACTTGAGAGGAACACCCCAAGACGAGGATGAGAGAAACATGGGACTGAAGCAAGGAAGGATGCCAAGCAAGTTAATGCCATGCATTACTACCTGAGTACCTGTTTATCAAGAGACACAGAGATACAAGAGGCACATAAAATGCTTTTATTTTATTTATTTATTTTTTACATCTTTATTGGAGTTTAATTGCTTTACAATGGTGTGTTAGTTTCTGCTTTATAACAAAGTGAATCAGTTATACATATACATATGTTCCCATATCTCTTCCCTCTTGTGTCTCCCTCCCTCCCACCCTCCCTATCCCACCTCTCTAGGTGGTCACAAAGCACCCAGCTGATCTCCCTGTGCCATGCGGCTGCTTCCCACTAGCTATCTGTTTTATGTTGGTAGTATATATATGTCCATGCCACTCTCTCGCTTTGTCACAGCTTACCCTTCCCCCTCCCCATGTCCTCAAGGGCATTCTCTAGTAGGTCTGTGTCTTTATTCCTGTCTTACCCCTAGGTTCTTCATGACATTTTTTTTTCTTAAATTCCATATGTATGTGTTAGCATAAGGTATTTCTTTCTCTTTCTGACTTATTTCACTCTGTATGACAGACTCTAGGTCCATCCACCTCACTACAAATAACTCAATTTCAGTTCTTTTTATGGCTGAGTAATAATGCATTGTATGCATGTGCCACATCTTCTTTATCCACTCATCCGATGATGGACACTTAGGATAAAATGCTTTTAAAACTTGGAAATAGCTTCCTTTTCTTCAGCTTCCGCTAAGGTGCTAGGTCCTTCCGAGGAAGCTAAGGCCGCGTTGGGGTGAGGCCCTCTCTTCATCCGGCGACTAGCACCGTGCCCAGCAGACCCTCCCTAGCCCTTGCCCGCACCATGGCCTCCGTCTCGGAGCTCGCCTGCATCTACTTGGCCTTCACTCTGCACATCGATGAGGTGACAGTCACGGAGGATAAGATCAATGCCCTCATTAAAGCAGCCGGTGTAAATGTTGAACCTTTCTGGCCAGGCTTGTTTGCAAAGGCTTTGGCCAATGTCAACATTGGGAGCCTCATCTGCAATGTGGGGGCAGGTGGACCTGCCCCAGCAGCTGGTGCTACAGGAGGTCCTGCCCCCTCCGCCACTGCTGCCCCAGCTGAGGAGAAGAAAGTGGAAGCAAAGAAAGAAGAATCTGAAGAGTCTGATGATGACATGGGCTTTGGTCTTTTTGACTAAACCTCTTTAGTAGCACGTTCAATAAAAACCTGAGTTCTTTAAAAAAAAAAAAAAAAACAACATTGAAGTAGGGACTTTACATCAAAGTAGTTCACTGGAGAGATAATAGAGGGCCTCCTGCTTCCTATGAGGTCACATAATGGGGAACACATGATGGGGAAGCTTCATGGGGATCTCTTGAACTTCCATGTCATGGTGGCCAGCCCTGGGTGGCCATTCATTAAGCCATGTCCCATCCGCTGTAGCATAGTATTTCATCCATGTCTAAAAGAGTCGAGGCAGTCCTGAAGGGTGAGGTGTGGACCAAAAGAGAGGAAAGGAGATATTTGGGAGCATCTAAGAAAATACAGAACTTCCCTATTTAAAATTCCAAAACTTATCCTGAGTTTTCTCATACATCTTCCTTTCTTTATTTTCTTATCATAGGATTTATTGCTAGCAAATACCATTCATTCATCTATTATCTTTCACCCTCTAATAGTTTGTAAGCTCCATGAAGTCAGGATTTTTATCTATTCGGTTGTTGTTAATCTGGTATTTCCAGGCACCAAGAACATTAATTTCTTGGTACATAATATGTAAATGAATTGCAGCCATGATGTCTTGCCCTAATCCCTTGGATATTAATAACTGTTTGAACCAGATTCATCTTTTGGTGATTTGGACAGCTTAGACTCTCATCCCTATTGGATGTTTCCCACATGGCGGGTAATGAGGTTGATTTGACCTAGTATTTTAGTGCATTAGAGCGTTAGTTTTAGAGTCAGATGGCCTGGATTTAAATTCTAGCCCTTCTACTTATAGTTGTGTGACCTTGTGAAAATATTTAAACCACTTTAAATTTCCTCCTTTGCCAAATGATACTACTAATATTATCTGTTTCTTAAGGAATGTATATAATACCATAAAAGGAATTGTATACAATACCAGTAAAGCATTTTCACTGACACCCAGTGAGCCCCTGGTGGTGTTTTTTATCCTCAGAGTCTAGGCAGAAAGACAGAAGACACTCAAAATGTATAAAATAGAATTTAGTGTATATAAGTCGTTACACTGCTGATGGAAAAGCAGAGACAATGAATAGAAAACTGTGGTGAGACAGTCCACAGACAAGCAATAACAGGATGAGCAATAGAAATAGCAGGATGTTGCTACCATCTCTAGACATTGACACAGAGACGTAAGGTAATGTTATGAGAACTCAGGGGCCAGAGTCAAGTGATTGGAAGCTGGTGCCTTGAAAGAGATGCACACATGGCCTGATGATCAGGATGAGATGATGCCTAAGGCTGAGATAGACAACACATAGTCTGTTTCCTCTCTTCTTTCACCCTTCTATCCTTCCTTCTGTGGAGCCCAACAGAAAGCCAACTGATAAAAGATCTTGAAAACACAGTTTATGGGATCAGATTACCAATTTTACAGAGCCAAAAGGAGAAGAGTAAGATCTGATGGCAAACAGGCTCATGTTCTGCTTCATCTTATCTATCATCATTGCCAATATGTCAGCCTTTCCCAGTTCTGTTGTTCAATATAATTCAAAGGATTTTTATTTCTTTACTTTCTACACTGTTGCATTTTAGAGCAGAAGTCATACTTATATACTCGGTATAATCCACCTTGCAAAGTGTCTTGTTCATGGAAAATACTCCAGTATTCGAGGAGTAAATGAGATTTATTCTATCAATCCATATTAGGACTTTACAATCATACCTTGACCATTTCAACAACTTAAAAGTTCACCTACATACTTCTAATTTCATTTTATGCTTCCCTGTTAGAATAAATCACAATTTTTATGCAAAACAAGTAAGTGTTCCATTTCCATTACCTGCTCTCTATACTGGAGAAATCATATGATCAGGAGTTATTACCATGATAAAGAGTTTCTAAGAACTTTTTCTTTATGCTCTGTATCAGTTGTTATCAATGAATGGTTCATTGTATCTAGACATTGCTCTTTGTATGTTTCTCAAAAGCCGACTAGTTTCAGCATTAGTGAGTCACATTTTCTTAATCTCATTTGAAATATTGTGAATCTAAATTCTTCCCATTTAACAAGTAGTAAGTTTTTAGAGTACTACCTCTCAACTCTTGCTTAATTCATGAAGTTTCATATTGCTTTTATGAAAAGACTACTTTATTTTCTAACTTTGGAATCTTTTCTTGAGAATTTCCTCAAATTAATGTATGTTCAAATGTAATGCCATTTGTATATAGGATATCACACTATGAATCCTCTACTTTTCTAGCTATAAATACAAGTCAGACCTAGAAAAAGATACTTTATTATCTTAATCTATTCTATTTCTAAAATTACTCTGCTTGGCACAGTGAATGCTCCTATGTGCTTAAGAAATTTTAATATTAAAATCTATATAATAGTGTTTTCACCAACATAGTACACATTTCTCCTGGCATTTATACACTCTTTATCATACTCATTGTACAAATACAGTGTTTGGAACTGTGAAACTTTCCTGTTATGCACATGGTATAGGGTTTCAAGGGTAAAGAAGTAGGAATAAATGGCAACCTTAGTTTCTCATGTTAAATTGGATTTAATAGGGCTGACATTTTGTTAGAACAGCCACAACCCCTATTCACGCATTTATTATAACTGAATCTCCCGCTAAAATACTATGTAATCCCCATGTGATATCTGTATCTTTCTTTCTACTGAGATATTTATAGAACCTGATATGCCTTTAATATTTCCTGAAAATTGTCCCATGTTTCAAACATTATTGGTAATTAGTGGTTTATAGTGCACTATATTTCATCATCCTTTTACCACTTTAATTATTTTAGCGATATTCATAGGGTAAAGAATCTTAAAATTGCCTAGGCCCAAAGCAAAGGCTGAGTGGGATTGGGAATTTAACTAGTAAAGCCATCGAGAAAGGAATTAAATCCAAATTTAAGGCAAGGCAAGGTTGTGGATATGAACCAGATTTAGAATTTATCTCCCATCCACACTTCCAAAAAAAGACAGTGAAAATAGAAATATGAGGTAAAATCTAGAGAGCAAAAGAATATGTATACTTTAAAATTAAGAACATGTTCATTGTTAGGAGACAATGTAAGGAGCTATGTTGTAAGCTGATTTGTGACTTTGGGATTTTTTTTTTTTTTCTTTTTAGCCTTATTAAGCGTGGTTAAAATTCTCCTTGAATCACTTCTAGGAAGATTGTAAGTCTGCAGAATGATGATAAATTACATATCTAACTGACATAACATAATTTTCTTAAACTGCATGTGTTTACAATATGTTTTTTCAGATCCTGCCCATAACAGGATCGATATTCAGTTTATCCTGTTGTTAGTTGAGGAGACTCAATTTAATGCTGCTTAAGGAACCAGCTGTTTTATTTTTATGCTTTTTGAATCCTATGCTTTCAAGTGCTGTAGAACTATAAAGTGCAATAGAAATACAATGTGAGCCACAAAGGTGAACTGCGTATTTAATTTTTCTGGTAGGATCTGTTCAAATATTTGCCAGTTTTTAAATTGAGTCGTTTGCTTTCCTGTTGTCTATTTTGTCATATAGAAGTATCGCATATATTTTCCTCCATTCTGTGACTCGTTGTTTCATTTTTCTTAATGGTGTTCTTTCAACAGAGAAAAGGTTTTTAAATTTGATACAGCCCAATTTCTAAGTTTCAAGGGTTGTTTTTGGCCTGTCTCCCCAAATTTTACAAAATTTTCTGCTGTATTTTCTTCTAGAAGTGTTATGGTTGTTTATTTATGGCTGTGCTTGAATTTATGTTGTTGTTATATTTTTTGTATGATGTATATAAGGTCAATGTTAATTTTTTTTTCCCAAATGGATATCTGGTTTTCCCAGCATCATTGTTTGAAAGAACATCTTTCTCCATTAAATTGCTTTGGTACCTTTGTAAAAATCAATTAACCATTTATGGGTAAGTTCACTTTGAACTGTTTCCATTGATCTGTATATCTACATTTCACAAATACTGGCTTTATATTAAGTCTTGAAATGAGGTATTATTCTTCAACTGCATACCACAATTTGTTTATCCCATTCATCCGCTGATGAACATATGGGTTGTTTCCACCTCTACGCTTTTATGAATAATACTGCTGTAAACATTTGTGTACAAGTTTCTGCAAGGACATATATTTTCATTTCTTCTGGACATATACCTCAGAGTAGGATTGATGGATCATATAATAACTCTGTGTTTAACTTTTTGAAAAGTAGTCAAACTCTTTTCCACAGTGGCTGCATGATTTTACATTACCACAAGTAGTGTATAAGGGTTCTAATTTCTCCATGTCCTCACCAACACTTGCTACTTTTTGTTATTTTAATTTGTTTTTGATTGCAGTCATACTAACTAGGGGGAAGTGCTATCTTATTGAGGTTTCAATTTGCATTTACTTAATAACTAATGATAGGGAAGATCTTTTCATTGTTGGCCATTTATCTATTGTCATTGGAGAACTACCTATTCAAGTTATTTGCCTTTTTTTTTTTTTTTTAATTGGGCTCTCTATCTTTTTGTCGTTGAGTTGTAAGGGTTCTTTATGTATTCTGGATACTAAGCCCTGATCTGATATGTGACTTGAAAATATTTTCTTCCATTTTATAGGTTGCTTTTTTTACTTCCTTAGTAATGTCTTTTGAGAAACAAAAGTTTAAAATTTTGACAGTCATATGTGTGTGTGTGTGTGTGTGTGTGTGTGTGTGTGTGTGTGTGTGTTTTGTTGCTTGTGCTTTTGGTGTCAAATCTAAGAATCCATTGCCAAATCCAAGGTCATGAAAAACTACCTCTATGTATTCTTCTAAAAGTTTTATGGTTTTAACTCTTATATTTAAGTCAGTGATCCATTTTGAGTTAATTTGTATGTGGTATAAGGTAGAGGTCCAATTTCAATCTTTGGCATGCAGTTATCTAATTCTCCCAGCACCATTTGTTGAAGGGCTAATCTTTCCCCATGAATGCTCTTGACACCTTTATCAACAATTGATTGGCCATGGATGTTTGAGTTATTTCTGGGCTCTCAATTCTATTCCATTCATCTGTATGTCTCTTCATCTGCCCATGGATACATATTTTCATTTCCCTTGGACAAATACCTAGGAATGTAATTGCTGAGTTCAATAATGCATGTGGTTTTAACTTTTAAAAAAATTTGTCTTTTGGGCTTCCCTGGTGGCGCAGTGGTTGAGAGTCCACCTGCCGATGCAGGGGACGTGGGTTCGTGCCCCGGTCCGGGAAGATCCCACATGCCGCGGAGCGGCTGGGCCCATGAGCCATGGCCGCTGAACCTGTGTGTCCGGAGCCTGTGCTCCGCAATGGGAGAGGCCACAACAGTGAGAGGCCCGCATACCGCAAACAAAAACAAAAACAAAAAACAAAAAACTTGTATTTTCCTCATCATGATCCTGCAGCTGGGTTTATTGCCCCTCTGTGCAAATTTGGACTTCTGTTGGTGAGGAACAAATGAAAGGTGGTTAGTGTTTAGTCAGTGAAAAGTATGTGTTCCAGTGTATTCCACCAGATGCTAATACAGTCTAAGTGATGAACTTTGACCCACACTGGAGAATTATTTTGTACTCTTAGACGGTGCTAAATTTATATATATTAATTTCCCAGACTGTAATTCTCTCATTTTCAATATTACTTTTTGACTATCAGAGCCACCTTTAGAAGAAAAAAACTCATGACAGATATATCCAACTGAAACCTTGTATTACAGTTTACGTTATCAACATTTTAGAGTTATGTTCATTGATGTTTGTGTTGTGTGTGAGTGTGTGTGTGTCTGTGTTTGTGTGTGGTCTCAAAATTAGGTTAATGTTAACAAATTTTCATTTGTTTTACTTCCAGTTCCGAAAGTGGTATTTTCTGAGGTTCTGAAAGTGTGTGCTCTTTCAGGTTACTATACTCTTCTGTATTACATACCGATGATTTGCAGTCCAGTAGGTCAGAAAATCCACTGCATGTTGTTTATACCAGTATGACAGGGAATTATCCTTTGGCTCACATTTCAGTAGTAACAAGCTCTACTATATAATACTGTGTATTAATGTAGCTGTTCTTAGTTTTTAGAGCTGATGGTAGGAAAAAAGTGAAATGAATGAAGTCTGTCTTCATTCTATGTTTATTTTATTCCTTAAGTTATATTTTCTCTCTTCCCCTCATGAAAACTTTTACTGGAGAAATACTCTGAAGAGATTATGACATTAATCACTTTAATTATTATTCTGCCAAGGGGAATTTGCATTTAACAGAGGTTAAAGGAATAAAGCACTAGTAATAGTAGAATTTTAGCACTTGAAAATTGGTTGGAGAAGGGCTCTTTGGGAAAAAGGAGTGCAAAAAGGGGGAAAGAGGTTGATGCTTTTAGAATCCTACCATTCAGAAATTCATACCATTCATAGAAATTCTTCTATTTTGACTAAGCCAATTCAGAATGGCCCCTAAATAGCACCACTCACCTCAATTCTGTCTTTTCCTTAAAAAAAAACCCAAAAAGCAAAACTGATATATGCAAAATTAAATGGAGTGCACAGCTATAGACTATCTTTATTTATCTGTAAAAGAAATTGAGTTTGTGTCATTTGATTACAATATCTAGGTGAGCATTTGCATCCAGTACAAGATGATTAGCTCCATCGGGATTCAGGGCAACATGGAACTGGCTGTACGTTAGGTAGATAGAGTAGATTTAAAAATGTCAGATACAAAATAGAGTTTGAATAATAATTTACTGCTTTAGTAAAATTCAATTGTACATCCCCTTTACCCAAGAAGAGCTTGATAAATATCAAGTGATTATTTTATATTTTTTTAAAAATTGTATATATCAATATTGAAGCTTCTGAATATTGGAAGGTAAGGTGAAAAACTCAGTACTAGAAACCAGCCTTTTATATTATGTTTACCAGACAATTGAGGAACTCCCAATTTGTTAATATATGAGTTTCAAAATACCAGAACGTGAGAATTTATAATGCACCTGGAATAGATATCACCCAGTTAAAAAAAAATAACTTGCCAGGGTAAAAAATATAGAGAAAAATAAGAATTTAATTGAAAATGTAAGGTTCTAATATTTCATTCTTATTTCCTTTAAAAATGATTAATTAATCTTGGATTCATGAAATTTCTTTAAAAATATATGTGGTTCGATCCAGAGTAGAACACAATGACCCAGCTGTACAATATTCAGACAACACCTTATTATCGATGGTCTAGATTGCAAACTCCTTCAGCAAAGGTGGAATATACTTATAACATATAAAACAATATAAATAACATGCATATAATATGCATATTGTTATGTATAAGATGGTAAATCAAAGAATAAAAAAGTTACTGAGTAAAGCAGTTTTGCTGTTTTCTATGTCAGTATACAAAACTGTATAATATTTTACTGATTGCAGAGAATATACCATCATGGAATTATAAGGAAAAATTAATCTATGTTAGATATGCATCATTTATTCTTTTCTTGACTAGTTCTTCCTATGAAAAGTGTAGACATCTTCAAATCCAATGGAGAAATGCATGTAAGAGTTATTATTTATATATTTTGAAAGCATGAAAGTTAAATGATATCATACTGAATTCTTTGTGATGGATCTTAAAAAAGACAATTGTCTTCACCGATGCCCAGTAAAGAAGTTTATGTACAAGGAATCAATACCACTCAGACCTGAGTTTTAGAATCTTTTGCCAGCAATTTCAGTACTGACAAAAAAACTATACATAGTAAAGGAAATGACCCAAAGAACAAGGGCCCTGTCAACTACTTAAGTCCTTTTAGGATTATTGTCCCCACCATTGACATTAGCCTCATGTTCAATTTGTGTACTCAGAGTCTTTTTGTGCTAAGATGGGGAGCTTGGCTGAGAAGATATGTGCCTTTAAAATGTCCACTTAGAGACAACAATTTTATAATGACTACAAAAATGAAAAGCAATGAGTAATAAAAGAACATTGACTTTTGGGGGGAAATAGGATTGTCCTTGTTCCTTTCACTTAGTTGGATGGCTCTCAGATCTTGACAAATAAAGAATAGTATAGTCAATCTGCTAGGAAAGAAGAAGCATGCTGATAGCAGAATTATGCTAACCAGTATCCAAATGCGTTCTAAATGGAAAGGTTTCTCAGCTCAGCTGACCCTGCATACTTGCTGCCTGCACAGAGGAAACAAACAGTGTAAACTGTCAGGTTGCCCAGTCTAATTATAATTTATATATAACTTGGTTCTATTTAGCTAATATTATAATTCACTGCACACAAGATTCCCACTCGTCTGGGAGTATCTCTAAACTGCTATTTAGGGGCAATAGTTTTGAATTAATTACCTGATATTTCTCAAGCACCATGTTTGAAACCATCAGAAACCTTGAGCTGTAGTACTGGTTCTTGGATTTATTAGCAGTTAAACTTGGAAAAGTCTCCATTTCTCAATGTCTCAGTTCCCTTAACTGTCATATGTGGATCGTTTATATTCTCTTTCCTGAAGATAAAATGTGATAATAGATCAAAAAGTACTTTTGAAAATGTAAATTGATGTACAAATGTGAGGTCTTATCATGATCATCATCATCAATCATCCTGCTGACGTAAGCCACTCAGTGGCTGAAAAGAACAGTCTCCTGTTACCTTATATTGCTCTCTAGCTCTTCTACCTGGTGGATGCTTTCGGGGCTGTCATCTGTCAGTGCATGGAGTTGGGAGAAATACCACAATGTGTCATGGTATGGTCTAAGTGATAACCTGTGTGGTCAGATTTAACCAGGCAGGGAATTCGGACAGTCATTAGTTTCCTATCCTATGGAGTGTGAGATCCATTCCATTGCTAGACAAAATAACCTTCCATCTGTGAATCTACTCATATAGGGTAAGTTTGAAGAAGGGCTCTACTCAGGGGAAAATAAGCAGTCTGTTTGGCATAGACAGTCTCTATGCGAGGGTACCACTTGCTTCCAGAAGTGTCTGGGAAAGCCAGTTTCCCTGCACCTGTTGACTGAGGGACAGCTGGGAAACAAAGCCAGTGGATGTCATGTGGCAGGCAGAGGGAACTGCTAATCCTATAGAAGGCTGAATATGGTTCCTGTTCTAGCTGGGACAGTAAGGAAGTGACCTGAGACCCAGCTAGCTTGTTATGCAAGCATTGAACACCCAGGATCTTTTACAGGCAGCACCGATTCTTGTATGATACGGACTCACTACCTATTCTTCTTTGAGAAAAGACCATTTTATTGCTTCCTAATTCCAAAGACCGCATCTATAGGAAAATCTCTGATTACTGCATCATGTCCAACCATGTCAATTCTACCTAGTTTCTAAGAGGTATTTTGGCACATAGGGTAAGAGTGCATGGGCTTTGGAGCAACGCTCCTGGGACTCAAATCCCATTTCCTCTGCTTGTGAGTTCTATGACTGTCAGCGTGTTAGCATCTCTGTGCCTCAGGTTACTCACCTGTAAAGGAAAATAACAGAAATACCTATCTCATAGATTTAAATGATACAAAAGATTTAAAGCTCTAAGAAGAGCACCTCCTGTATGTTAAATACTTAATAAAAGTTGCTATTTTTATGGACCTATGCAAATTTGATCACTAAGCATTAAAAGTCTTAGAAGCAACACTTGCTGACTGAGGTAGGGGATGGAACCTTCCATTTATTGAACACATATATTGATCTCCTACACTGTGCTAGGCATTTAATCCTCAAATAATCATATGTTTTCTTTGTTTAAAGATGAGAAAATCGAAACTCTGAGTGACTGACTGAGGTTACACAGCAGGTAGCAGATAAAGGAGGTCTTAGGACCACCTGACTCCAGTGGCCTTTCTGCTTTCTTTGTATTATTCTGTGTCAGAATCTTTGCTCCTTTTTCAGTCTACTCTCTTCACTTCCCAATCAGAACAATTTTAAAGGACATTTACACATGGTTCCCATGTGCCTGCCCAGAGGAACTCTTGGAGAAATATAATTATCCAGAAAAAGATGTGCATGTCTTCTCCTTATAATCCTACATATAGCTATGAAAGAAAAATATTCTCTTTACAAACACATATTTCTTCCAATGTTTAAACTCCAATAGCAGATGCTCACATAGAGATACAAATAGCATTCCTCTACTCACTAATATATACATATGCATATTAGAAATCAAGGTGTGAGTAGAACTGGCATATAAAGCAAAAGTTGATCATATCATGTCTAGTAAAAGTTCAAAGAAAGTTTTACAGCTCAAACTTAACTGTTAAGACTATATGTAGAAAATTAATTTTGAATCTAGTTTGTTGTTTGAACTTTGAGAGAAGTAGCTGACCAGTAACTGAAGGAAGTAGGAATAAAAACTGGTTTCTGGGAGAAAGTATGGAGTTCTGTGGACAGTTGGTAGAAGAACAGACATTGCTTCCTGGTCTAGGAATGTGCCAGAAGTTAAAAACAACAACAAAATCCCAAAAAACAAAATCAAGCAAACAGCAACAGAAAAGGCTCAAGTCTACGGCCTGATTTGAGGTCTGTGTCTAAGTAATGTTATTTCTTTGAGGAGAAGGGAAATGTGAGTAAGGACACAGCACCTCTGTTTAAGGAATGATGTGTGAACCATTCTAGCAGCTCTTTCCCAGCAGGACTCAGAGTTGGCCAGCTTCACAGCCAGTGAAGAAATTACTGCTGTAGAAATTCAGCACTTCAGTGACCAAACCAGAAATTAGCGCCACCCCCCCCACCATAACAAGTAGCATCTTTGGAAGGCTAATGTAACAGTCTATTGAGTGCAACCTCCCAGTTCATAGGGGACCCAGAGGATGACAGCTTTTGAGAAAGTGTAGGCACTCTCTTTGCCCTACACCATTAGGCACTGAACCAAAGTAAAGGAATCACTGTGTAGGGCTGGTGTTCCTGGGGCCCAGATACAAAATAAGGATTTTTAAAATTTGCTTGAACGCTGACTATACATCCAGGCTCTTGTAGCCTGAGGGACCAATTTTTATAAACACACACACACACACACACACACACACACACACACACACACACACCTATTACTAGCATAAACAAGCTCTACATTGCACAAATATTTACCTGAGCTAACGGTAGTCGAGGTCTTGTACTACAACTTAGAAATCATTCATGGAGAGCTGATAATCTAGGCCTTCATCTGAGTTCCAAAACTACAGATAGAACTACATTTCAGTAAAATTGGTTTCCTTTACAATCCTATGTATTTAATTTTATTCAGCTAAAATCAATATTCTGAGAAGGATCCATATAAGCTTTAATCCAGCTATCAAGGGATTATGGCATAAAATATGCTTAGGCTTGTGCTCCAGGGGATTTTGGTGAAGGCAGGAAGAGGAACTGGTAGATACTGTAGATGTATTTCAAACCTCAGCGATCTAGAAGAGGTAGGACAGGATCCCTGACCACGGACATGTCCTATCAACATAATTCTTCCTTTAAAATAATGGTTGGTCCCACTATAAATATAAAAGTCTTCTCTATTATTCTTTCAAATAATCTGTATGCCATGTTTACTTTGCTACCTCTTGAATATTTTTTGTGAAGTATTTATTTCAAATAAAATACTTTAAAAATTTTCATTATTTATGCCAGCATATCCACTTATTAGATTTGTAAGAGATCTCCAGAGATAGTTGAAAACATGCCGTGATATTAATGTAAGCATCTACTATTTATTATTTGTCAAAATAAGTTATATCAGAGAAAATAATGCACATTTCTTAACCTGATTATAATTTCCGGTGTCACATATCATCTTCAGTGAATACTAATTGCTACTAACTGGCATTTGATTGAAGCAGTAAAGAGGTGGATTCATTCTGTGTCACTCATTGAGTCCAGTTGGGTTTTGGCCAAGGCTTATAGCCTAAATGTCCAATAATAAGGGCATGATTAATTGAATCTTAGCACATCCATATGATAGAATAATGTGAAGCCATGAAAATGGTATTTTAGAAGAATACTTAGTAAAATTGGAAAATGTTTATAATAAATTTGCTATCAGTACTACACGGAGAATGAAATCCAGATTCATTATCATGACCTCTAAGGTCCTGCATAATTATGGGCTCCTACACAACTATACTTTCCATCTTACCTCCCTCAGTCATCACACTTCATCCACATAGCTCTTTAGTCTATTTCGCTAACATGCCAAGACAGTTTCCACTGTCAGGACTTTGCATTATCTGTTCCCACTTCCTGGAAGGCCCTTCCTTATATCTTCACATGAACAATACTTTCTTGTCACTGAAGAGGGCCTTCTCTGACCACTTACTTCCCAGTATATCCCTTTATTATATTATGTATTGCATCTTACTATCTGATATTGCTTTACTTATTTTTAGTTTATATTTCTACACTTCCTACTAGATTGCAAGCTCCTTGAAAGCAGGGACCTTGTATTTCCTGTTCAGTGTTTTATTCCAGGGCTTTGAAAAGTGTCTGGCACTTAGTAAATGTCCACCACATATGCTGAATGAATAAACAAATAAACCAGTACTCTTTTTTTAATTTCAAAAATATGCTTATTTTAGAAATCTTCAAAAAATATAAAGAAGAAAATAAGAACATAAATTCCTGATAATGACTTCAGAGATAATTATCATAGACATGTTAGTATATGTTAAGATACAGACAAGTAAATGTATGACCGTGGGGGTCATCTAACTGCACTCCCTGTTTAGATCTCCTCTTTTTCTTACTTTTTTCTCTCTTCTCTTTCTCAGAAACAAAATATAAATTTCCCTCATAAATTCCTGTATAACAGTTTAGTGATAATTTTAATTTCTTGGGAAACACCACACCATAGCCTATTAATGTATTTATTTGCCCAAAAATAGTGCTCTCCCAAACAGGAATTTTGGCACTCATGTTTTTCTGCTCTTCTAAAATGTGGAACAGAGCACAGTGATGGGATAGTGCTGGGACACAACCACATTTTCCTTTGTGGTGGGTCAGAGAAGACCTTCAGGAGGATTTGACTTTTCAGCTGAGACCTGAAATGTGTCCAGATCAGCCACACTAAGTTTATAAGGTTGGAGACCTGGAGGGTGGGAGAGACAGAGAATCCCAGAGAGAACGACTATATGTGTAAAGGCCCTAAGATGAGAGAACCTTGAACTTGAGGAGAAATAAAAGTTATTCCATGTTGCTACTAGTGCATAATGTGTCAGGGTCTTTTGATGCTGGGGAAGTAGGCAGAAGCCAGAAAAGGCGGGCTCCATGGTAAGCAGTGTATCATAAGGGCAAGAAATCTTTTGAGTGCTTTCAGCACTCAGAAATATCATGGTGAGTTTTTCCAAAGATCATGCAGACTGCTCATGATGAAATATGGAAAGAGAAAAACTTTTGCCACTTCTGTGCCTATGCAAATATATAATGAGTGTTTTTTCATATCTAGAGAGAGAAGACAAGAAAGCTTATGCAACGTGTGTTCTGGGCTTACTTCAACCACACACGCATCAAGCAGCAGACAAAAGGAAATACAGGTACGGTGTCCTTGGTGGCTGCTAATTGGGAGACTCTTACTATTTGTGTCAAGAGTCGTCTCTACTCGTTATTATGTCATTACCAAGTTAGATGGGAAGGGCCACCATGATTTGGCTGGCATGATAGCTATCATAAGGGGATCATAAAATACTGTCTTTCCTCATGTATAGCAGTGCCATCTGCAGGTTCCTTCTCTAGATCAGGGGTCCCCAACCCCTGAGTCCCAGACCGTTAGCAGTCCGTGGCCTGTTAGGAGCCAGGCCGCAGAGCAGGAGGTGAGTGGTGGGCGAGCGAGTGAGCGAAGCTTTATCTGCCGCTGCCCATCGCTCCCCTTTGCTTGCATTACCACCTGCACCATCTCCCCCCTCACCCGCCCTGGCTGTAGAAAAATTGTCTTCCACGAAACCGGTCCCTGGTGCCAAAAAGGTTGGGGACCGCTGCTCAAGACGATCTTTACATGGTCAGGAAGCGCCAGCAGGATCTCTATATGCAACCCCACCTTGCTTTGCTCCTGAGATATAAAGATATATGCTTTCTCCTGGTGACTGTTCCACATGCCAACCTGAGACAGTCTTGTACTTAAGGCCAATTTCAGATTGGCCGGCCTCGCCCTCCATCTGCTGCCCTCAACCCTGTAACTTTCAGAATTTACTTGATACCTCTGGCATGTGGATGGTGCCCTTCTCTCCTTTTGGTAACTTACTTATATCTCCCTCCACCCTATTTTCACAAATATTTTAGTCTTTTCAAAGATGATAAGTGTAGAAACAAGGTTTTAAAAGGGATAGGGTAGGCAAATTACTGTGAGTAGGCAACTCAGCATCATGTCTTAGAAATATAATCGTTTTTCACAGTATATAGAGAGATGGTCTATTATTTGGGGGACATTTCTAGCCTTTTGTAATTCACCCATATTTATTGAGCTCCTAATATATATATATTTAATGGGGGTCAAAGATAAAAAAGGCCTTCCCCAGGACAAATAAAAAAGCCAGTCCCCTTAGTCTGGTGCTTTCTTCCCTCACAGCTACTCAAAGACTTCACTCTTTTCCCTATTCCTGTCTTTTCTTGTATTAGTTTTCTATTGCTGCTGTAACAAACTACTAAGAACTTAGCGACTTAAAACAACATAAATTTATTATCTTATAGTCCTGGAGGTCAGACATATGAAATGGGTCTCATGGGCTAGAATCAAAGTGTCATCAGCAGAGCTGCATTCCTTCCTGAGACTCTAGGGGAGAATCCGTTCCTTGCCCTTTTTAGCTTCTGGGGGCTGCACATATCTCTAGGCTGTGGTAGCATCACTCTTACCTCTGCCTCAATATTCACGTCTCCTTCTGTGACTCTGACTCTTCTGTCTCCCTCTTATGAGGACTCTTGTGATTACACCGAGCTCACCTGGAAAATCCAGGGCAATCTCCCCATCTCAAGACCCTTAAACTTAATCACATATGCAGAGTCCCTTGTAACATGGTAAGTGACATATTCACAAGTTCTGGGGATTAGGGCAGCAGCGTCTTTGGGGACGGGACATTATTCTGCTTACCATACTCCTGCATCATGAATTTAGATCATTTTTACTGTTCTTTATTTCTTCTAATTTACCTTTATGCTTTCATCTTCTCATCTGTAAAAAGTAAAAAAAGTCGTACACATCACCTAGAGTTGTTTGCAGGAGTATGCGTAGAAGAATCTGGCACACATCACACACTTCAGAAGCTCTTATTGCTTGGGGAATAATATAATTTTACAACCACCTTCATGAGGTTAAAAATTCCATCATCCACACATACTGATGGTAGGTGGTAGGACTTATGAGGCGATATATGATAATTTAATATGATATAATACTTTAGTAATTGATTCTAGGAACATATATGCTTACATTTTGAACAGTTTAATCTTTGAATCAATTCAAGAATCATCAATATTTTAGCAACTCTAGCAGAAAATTATGAACAGATCAATTGCAACTTTGGCTTTCCTTCCCATCTGTGACAGGGTAAAGCATCTGCATTTTCCGTTTTCTTTCTGCCTTGTATGTTCAGGAAAATTGATTGTTTTCCATTGAGATTTTCCACCCCAGCTACATCTAGTGAGTATCCCCTTTGTGCCAGCTGTTTCTTTAGGTTTTTGTGATATAGTTTTAAGATAACAAATAGAGCATGATAAATTTAGGACAAGTAGAGATAAAGATACGTAAATAGAGTGACACTGGGAAGGGCTTTGTCTACTCAAGAGGGAATAAGAGCAATAGTGGCTTAAAGCAAAAGAAGTAGGGGTTCAGAGTAAGTGGGGTGGGAGATTTTGAGGAAACCACTTGTAATTCAAGGGTAGGATACCGATGACAGAAATGAAAATGTTTTAGATTTTCAACACAATGAAAATATGTTTCTTACCCTTTGACATTATTTGAGAGATTCTAGTAAATAGGGATTTATTTTCATTACTTTCGGTGGTTAGATTATATATTTTTCAAACCAACTCCATGCCTTGACTCATCATGCGGAGTTTAGTTTTTGTTTAAGTTATACATCATCCAGTGGATATGTTACATTCTCTTCCAATTTCTTAAACCCTGCATGTCAGTCATACTCATAAAACCACTTGCATCCATCTGCCTTCTCCTCCAGCAATCTTTATCACTACCTATCTTTCCTCTCACAGGAGGAACTGACCCTTCTTTAGTTCAAGTTCACCTTTTCTACCTGTTCTAAGAATATTGTTCTTAGGTACAATTTACAAACATGTCCTCAAAACACACTCTCACATACACTTTACCAATGCTGCATTGCAGGTGCTCTCACTTTCTCCCTTCTACAAACAAACTTCATTAAAGAGTCTAAAGAAATTGCTAGTTCTTTCATGTCCAATTTGCTGCTAAACTCACTTTGATCTGATTATTTTAATGAGATAGAAAATAGACTTGTAATTATCAAATCCAGTGACTGCCTTCTACTTAATTTGGCTGCTCTATAACATAATAATATTGATCAAACTTTTTTTCCACTATAGTATTCTTCACTATTATATGTTATTTCTATTTCCCCCCTTCAGCTCACGAATTATTCTCCTTCTGGATTTCCTCCAGCTCTGTCCCTAACCGTTGGTAAATTCCATGGTTCCACCTTTGACCTTTAACCCGTTAGGCATAAGTTTGTGTGTGATCTTATCCACTACTGTAGATTTTATTAACACCAATTTAAAAGACCAATGAAATTAATCTCTAAAGCCTCCTATGTTTACTATTTCCTTAAATGGAACCAATGAAGTTATTATTAGTGGAAGTATCCATACTTGAAAACTCAAATATCCTTGATATGCCTTGCTTCAGTCCATATCTTTTAGCTATCAAGTCATTAATTGAAACTTCCCCTGTTAACTATGAAATCCCTCTTCTCTTCTCCATAGCTCTATCAGTTCAGATTTCCTTTCCCAATTCTCTCAGTTATTTCAAGTCACTGAACTGAGCTTTCTTGGATGTCTCTTACTCTCTGACTCATCCTTTTTTGCAGACTTGGGCATGGCATTCCCTTCTTTAACACTTGTTTTAAATCTTGGAAAGAAAAGGATAATATATAAGTCCTTTACAATATGACCACAAAATCCTTTCATTCAATTATCAAGCCACATCTCATTTTAAACTATATTAGCTCATTTTTAAAATGGTATGTAGAGCTGAGAGTACCACTATCAGAATATAAAGAAGAAACTCTCTAAAGGCACACAACAACACAGCTTCAGGCAGTGTTCCATAGCTGTAAATGCTGGATAAAAGCTCTAACGGGCAGATCACTTGAGCACAGACAGTAGAAAGAGGCTAGTTGAATCTGTGGCACTCCTGAGGCATGGTCATAAACATTTGACTGATAGTGGCTCACAGATGGCTGACCATTAGCAACACTATGAAAAAAAAGAAATTAGTTACTTGGCAACATCATCACTTCCACTGTCACTTCTAAAACCTTCCTCTTCTTTCTCTGTTACTTCCCCTCTTCTTTTCTCTCTCCCTCCACAAATATGCATAAGATCTTTCAACCTAGGAGCTTGTGACTGGCCCAGGGACCCTTCCTATGAATGGTTCACCTAGAGATTTCCTGATATTGAATTTTTGCCCAAACTAATCTACCCTACTTTCCATTCACATAGGATAAGCAGAATAATTTTTTCATGGCAGAATACCCAAAAGGGGGTTCTCCTTCTGTTTTTGTCTGTGGCTACATAGTATCTCTCATCTCCTGTGTGTTTCTAGAACCTTGCCACACCCATGTCAAGAAGCAGAAGTTAATTCCCCTCCTAATTCTGAGCAGACTTTGTGAATTACACGTGTCCAGGAGAGCGTGGCCAAAAGTATGCTATGTTAATTTAAAGGCTGGCCTTAAAAGGGTGCAGCGTCCATCTAACTACCTGAGGCATTCACCTTTGGAGCCCTAAGCTTTGATGTGAGCAATCTAGCTGCCTAGGCTGTCATGATTTGAGGAAGCCAAAAGTAGTCTATGTCGACTAACCATGTAGAGAAACCACAGAAAGAGGCCCTGAGATTATATGAAGAGAGAGAGAGCGTTCAGTGAATTTAGTCATTTGCTATTCCAGTTCCAACTCGCCTGACTACAGTCACATGATATATTCTGAGGCAAAAGTATTCAACTGAAGCCAAATTCCTGACCTAGAGTAAATGTAAGAGGTAAAAAAAAAAAAAGTTGTTTTTTTAAATACATAAATTTGGTATGATTTATTATGTTTCAGTACTAACAGGCACAGATTTTGTTCAGGCCTCCACTCTACCACTCTATATTCAGAGTAAATCCTGTTTTGTCTAAATTAATTGAGTTTTCTCATTCTCTGACTTGGTTTAAGAATAAGCATGGTTTAGGGGTGACTTGGGTATGGCCAGTAAGATATGGGGCAATTACTGAAAGGAATCACACGTATAACAAAAATACATTGTCTTCCATCAGATATCTTCTCTAGAAATGGTTTTAATCGATAACAAGCACACTAAGGGTGACAGAATGAAAAGAGAGAAGGGATCTGTATCCTTGACACTGTTGATCAACTGAATTAGCCAAACCTGGAAATGCTATACTCGATATCTCTTGTATATGAGGGAATATATTCTGGTTTAGTTAAGAAATTTGACTTAAGTTTTCTGTTATTTGCTGCTTAAATCATCATAACTCTTTTAATACCTCGATATAAATACATGTAATAGTCAAGGATTGTCACTATAGCCCTTGCATTATGGTTTAAGAATAAGGATGCTTAGAATAAGCAAGATAAGAAGTGAGAAGTTGGCAAAATAATCTAA
The DNA here is from genome assembly GCF_003031525.2 of Neophocaena asiaeorientalis asiaeorientalis. NCBI lineage: Eukaryota > Metazoa > Chordata > Mammalia > Artiodactyla > Phocoenidae > Neophocaena > Neophocaena asiaeorientalis. The sequence goes on along the minus strand of NW_020174561.1, from coordinate 1,838,998 downwards.
AATCAGGGCAGAGAATTGGTTCTAAAAATTTACCAGGCTGCAAACATATAATAGGCTAGTACCAGGCTATCTGAAGGGAGGCAGTCTTTTTAACTTAGGTAAACCATGAGGAATTGTTCAAGCGACTAGTCCCCAGGGCCGTGGCCTTTCAGGGCATCTGGATTAGTAGGGAGACTAAATAAAATATAAATCACACAGAAAGGTAGCATTCTGATTCTTATGGAGTAACCTAAAACAGAGGAAGAGTGATGGAGTTGAAGTGAGTGAACTGGAGAAAACTAACTCAAGACATTCACTTGATGGTGGGCTTGAGTTCATACTGAGAACTCGAAAGAGAAATAAGACAGCTTACAAGTACTGACTACATGAGCAGACGGTAATAAATAATCTTAAATTAGTGCTTATTTTGTATTAGGCATTATTCTAAGCACTTTATGTTTACCAGATTATTTAACTCTCATCAAAACTGTATGTTAATTCCTTCCCAATTATCAGATAGGGAAACAGACACAAGGAGGCTGAATAGCTTGCTCATGGTCTTACAGCTAGTAAATGCAATCTGAAGTTTGAACCCCATGCATTCCAACCCCAGACCTTACGTTTTAACCTCTGAGCTATATTTTGAGGATGATTTACATGTTTAAGTTTGCAAAAAATTGTTGGCTCAGGAGCTGGGGAGATATTAACCTTTCAGGTGGTGAATAGCATTGATCAAACTATGAGGAGATGAAGAAGTGATGACATCCCAGGGGAATTTTCAAATTTCCCTGGGGAAAAAAAAAAAAAAAAAAAAAAAATTTCCCTGGGATTTCAAATATAAAGCCATTTCAAATATAAATGCTTTATCAAAAGGAATGAGTATGTTGTAACTGATAGCCTGCTCTAAATAAGTCTAGCTTTGGCTAGTCTCAACCAAAATACTTCCAGGTACAGTTAGTGTGAAGTTTTAAGCTACTCTCGCACAAATATATAATATTGTCTACAGCAGAATCCTCAAATACCTCAGTGTGTGTAGAAGGAATTAAAAATTATGATGATTCATGTAAATAAATTGCTTGACTTTAGAAACTGTTGCTGGGAAGAAGATTAAGAAGTTGCATCTGTTGAAAGAAAGAACAGAGAATGAGCACTGACAAAAAAGAGATATATATGGGTGAGAAGTATTAGAAGCCATAAAGATACTTGTGAGAAAGGGAATCTGGTAACAGCAAAAGCCAATAAAAAGTAACCTTGGCAACAGAAAGTTTAAACATTTGGAGCTAAGAAGAAAGAGATAAAAGTTACAGTAACTGAAAAAAGTTAATTTCCTCACGTCGGAGGAGAGTATTTTTCACTCTTGCACTCACTCACAGACATGCTCAGAAAAGGACATCTATTCAGTGATTTCAACAAAAGACAGCCAAATCTTATATCAAGGTTAAAGGCTAAAAAATGCAAAATTAAATTCTGAGTCATCTATCTTGGAAAAATTGTTCTGAAATCAAAATTGTTCTTCCTTTTGAATCTTAAAAAAAAAGATCTTTAGAGTTAGAACTTTACCTTTACTTGCATGGTGTCATTTTACATTCAGAATTATGTAATCTGAGTAATCTTATTCAATTTTATGGACCGCCAATTGTATTATAAGATGTTTGCTGTTAAATAGCCTCAGGCCTTGGCATTAGCCAGGATTCTCTTTGGTTTGGACAACACACCATCCCATTGGGCATTCCTCTGGAATCCGACTATCATTGCGAGGAAATGTCCTCATTTTTATGGCCGGAGAGAATCAGATTGGGGAATTTCTGCCAGGAAAATGCATTGCGGCATCCAAACATATGAGTAAAGAGGGACTGTTTTAAGAACTTCATGGGTTTTTGGTCTATTTTTGGGTGTTCAGAATCGTCTAACAAAGGCAAGGAAAGTCTTAAGTGATGGTAGAAGTAGGCCACCTAGTCTAATTTTGGGTAGGAGTTGAATACATGCCCTTAGATCTTGAAGAATACTTATCAATAAAGATTATGAAATCATTTGGTTATCATTACAGCAGTTTGTCAAATAACATATCAGGAGCTAAGAAAGAAGAAAATCACTTTCAGAATATTAGACTATTTTCCAGGATGATAACTGAGTGAAGCTTCTATTTGACATCAGATTAAGTGCTATAAGAAGCAGTGCTTGAGTTCAACCTTCTCTCTCTAGTTCAGAGGCGTGAATCATAAGGGATGTACCCAGTTACTGAGCTATTTATTGTCACCTGTGAATTCTGTTTAAGATTAAAGGGAAGAGATGGAGGGAGGAGGATCCATCACTGCAACTAGAAGAAGTGAAAGGACATGTACCAAGCTGCAGACAGCAATTAGTTTGCCATATCATACAGTGCAAATAAGATTATGTTTAACTTTGTAAGAAACTACACAACTGTCTTTCAAAGTGACTATCATTATCAATTCCTATCATTGGTGGGTGAGCATTCTTGCTACTCCACATTCTCACCAGTATTTGGGTTTGTGAGTGTTTTGTATTTTAGTGTATAGTAGCATCTCATTGTTTTAATTTAATTTGTTTATAACAGCATAGTTCTTACGTTTTTATTAATAATTCAAAATTAAAAATGTTAATAATAACTAAATTATTAATTTCCTAGTATGAACAAGGCACTTATATAACCAGACTTTCCAGTGATCAACCTCCCTTATTTACACAGACATACTTCATCAATGAAAGGATTGAGACATTGATCAACGGATTTTGTCAGTGGATATTTTAATAAATGAATAGTTCCATTTCTGAAATAATCATTGATCTCCTTAAAATATTATAGAATAAATTTTCTAAGAATTTCTTTTCATTAAGAAGAGGACATTTCCTGTTTCAGCTTCAACATGAAAAGAGCTTAGATATTATTACTCCTGTCCTTACAATAAGAAAAAGCTTGACAAACTGAAAACCAATGACTTTTCTGGGTCCCACCCAGAGAATTGAGGTTTCAGAGCAAACCACCATCCCCAGATCTGAAGAGACAGGTCTTTATAGAAAGTCATAGTTGAGACCTGCATATCTGGAGCAGAAGCTGTTGAAGCCATAAAAATGTTCCCATAATCTTATACAACATGTCTGGCTTTCAGCAAAATGTTACAAGGCATGCCAAGAAAATAGGTAAAATCAACAAAAGCAAAAGCTGATTCTTTGAATAGATAAATACCATTAATAAACCTGTAACCAGACTAACCAAAAGAAAGAAGAGAGAAGCTGTACAAACTGCCAGTATCAGGAATGAAGGAGGAGCCATCACTACTGATCCCATAGACACTAAAAGGCTAATAAAGGAATAGTACCAACAATTTTATGTCCACAAATCGGATAGTTTAGTGAAGGAACTTATTTTTTAAAAGAAAATCTTACAAAACTGACACTAGGAGAGATAGATAACCTAAATAGCTCTATTACTATTAAAAGAAATTAGATCGATAATTAATAATCTTCCAAAAAAGAATGCACCAGGCCCAGATAGTTTCATTGTTGAATAGTAGATTTAAGGAAAAAATAATACCATATTTTCATAATGATCTCTTCCAGGAAATTATAGCAGAGGAAACAGTTCCTAACATATTCAATAAAACCACCATTGCCCTCATAACCAAACCAGATAAAGACATTACAAGAAACAAAAACTACTGAGCAATATCTCTCACGAACACAGGCTCAGAAATCCTTAACAAAAGTTAGCAAATTAATTTCCATAACGTATTAAAATAATTATACCAGATATTCAAGGCTGATTCAACATTTAAAGATGTTATAATCCATCATGTTAGCAGGCTAAAGAAGAAAGATTACATGACCATATCAATTCATATAGAAAAAGCTTTTAACATCCAACATGTATTCATGATAAAAAATACCAGAAAACTAGGAATAGAGGCGAAAGTCCTCAAGATGATAACAAATATATACAAAAGACCTACAACCGGCATCACGCTTAACTGTGAAAGAATGAACACTTTTTCCCTAAGACCCAGAAAAAGGCAAGGGTATCCTCTCACACCACTCTTATCAAACATTATCCTGAATGTTCTAATTAGTGCAATAAGAAAAGATATAAATGGCATCATAGGAATTGGAAAAGGAGAAATAATATCTTCAATTTGCAGATAACATAGTTAGCTATGTATAACATTGCAAAGAATTGACAAAAAATCCTTGGACTAATAAATGACTACATCAAGGTTGCAGGATGCTAGGTTAATGTTCAAAAGTCAGTTGCTTTCCTATATACTAGCAATGAACAATAGGAATTTGAAGTTAAGAAAAAGACATTTATAATAGTATAAAAAAGGAAATAAGGTATAAATATAAGAAAATATGGGCAGTATCTATATGGGAAAATCTAAAAAAAATTCTGATGAAAGAAATCATAGAAGATCTAGATAAGTGGAGAGAGAGTCTGTATTCATGAATTAGAAGACTCAATATTGTTAAGATGTCAGTTCTTCCCAACTTGCTCTATAGATTCAGGGCAGTCTCAATCAAAATACTAGGAAGCTATTTATCAGATATCAACAAGTGGATTCTAATGTTTATATGGAAAGGCAGTAGACCTAGAACAGTCAACAAAATACTGAAGAAGAGGAAAGTTGGAGGTCTCACACTACTCAATTTCAAGGCAATATAAAACAGCATAGTTTTTGATAAAAGATTAAACACATAGATCAATGGAAGAGAATTGAGTCCAGAAATACACCTGTAGTCAACTGATCTTTGACAAAGGAGCAAAGGTAATTCAATAGAGAAAATTTGTATCTTCAACAAATGGTGCTGGACCAATTGAGAATCCATATGCATAAAGTGAACCTAGACAAAGAACTTAACCTATTTTACAAAAATTATCTCAAAATGGATCATCAACCTAAATGTAAAATGGAAAACTATATAACTTCCAGAAGAAAATATAGGGTAATGTTTAGGTCACCTTGGGTTCAGTGATGAGTTCTTAGAATACCAAAATCATGATCTATGAATGAAAGAAGATTATAAGTTGAACTTTATTAAAATTAAAAACTTCTGCTCTGAAAATGACAATGTTAAGAGGTTGAAAAGATAAATGACAAATGGGAGAAAATATTTATAAAAAATATCTGATAAAAGATTTGAATCCAAAATATGCAAAGAACTCTTAAAATTCAACAATAAGAAAACAAACAACCCAATATGAGAAAATGCGCTAAAAGAGACAACTTACTGAAGAAAATATACAGATAGCAAATAGGCATACGAATGATGCTCAACATCACATGTCACTGGGGAATTGCAAATTTAAAAATATAAGATACTACTATACACCTATTAGAATAGCTAAAATTTAAAAAAACTAAAGGATATACTAATTGCTGGTGAGGATATAAAACAATAAGTACTCTTATCTATCGATGCTGAAAATGGAAACAGTACAACCATTTGGAAGACAGTTTGAGAGTTTGTTACAAAGCTGAACACAGACTTACAATACAGCACAGCAATCATACTCCTAGTATTGGAATGCATTCTCATATTAATATTAATTCCATCTCATTTTAAAAGTAGACATTTTATCACCAGCTTTTGTATAAGCAAGGGAGATTCTGGTCTTGGCAATAGCCTCAAGTCTGATTTTAACTTTGCCCAAATGGTGGTGATGTTCACCCTTCTCAGCAAATGAAATTTTCATCTGTTTTTAAAGTAATCTACAGAATATTTATCTCTCAGCTTGCTTCATAAAAAAGACCTCCCGTGAGGCAGTATGAATTATTTTCACACTACCAGAGTGAGATTTAATGACATTTTAAATAAATAATAGTATCCTGTTTACACATAATAAAGTGTTACCATTTACAGAGTTTCTAGTTTAGATTTACAAAAATGTACTAAATCAGACATGAGAATCATGATTTATAATTGTTCTATTACTGTTTCTCAAAGTATTTATGGTAGGAAAGGTTAGTGACTGCTGCTGGCATGGTAGTAGCGGAAAGCTAATGATTCTCTTGTCTTTTAAGAGAGTTAGACTCGGTTCATGTGCCAAAAAACATACCTCAAGGCTGTGCTTTAAATGCTTAGCTCATTTATCTCTCATCAGTTAGGTAAATGAGATGCAGAAGTGGTTTCTAGTTTCTAAATAACTTTTTATGCACTACTGAAAGCCTTAAAGGGTCCTAAAATGCTTTCTCTTGTTAATGAAATTTCACTCATATAGTCTGTTCCGTAGTCTAGAAGACTCCTTTTTAACGCCTCCAGGCAGTATGCCATTGTTTATAAGCTCCTTTTTACTATACATTCACATTATTATACATTTGCTATACATTTTACTATACAAAAAAACTGACTATAAATGATTGAACTATACTTTCAGAAAAAATAAGGCACAGTTCCAAATTTATGACCCACCCCTGTAAAGAGGTGATTTATATTTGGGATTACTATTGATGTTAAATATTCTATTTCTTGGAGGATATTAAGGAATATTCCAGGGCTGAACTCTTTATTTTCTCATTATAATAATTTATTTAAGTAAGAATACAATTAATTAAGTGAAAATAACATTAAGCCTTTTTTTATATGATACTTAAATATATTTGAATGGTTATGGGTCTAAGACTGTATTGGACTTTCAACCAAAAATGAATTTCAGTTTGGTCTTTGTTATGGTTTCTTTGGGAATGTGCTATGGTATTGATTCAGTTAAAAATGAAACTTACTTATAATCCCTGGTCAACATTTCATGACCCTCCAATCTTTGAATTAATTATAAATTGCTTTATAACTATTCCTCGTCTTTTCCTTTCTCTTTATCCATGATCTTCCTCTGACACAGCTATAATTTGTGAGTTTTCACAAGTTTATCTCTTGACTCTCTGAAGTGGCTTGAATAAAAATTTTCATTTCTTTCTTAGATCGACAATAGATTAATTTTTTTGTTGACAGTAGGGTGTATGGATCTGTATTCATAATACTTGAAGTAAAGAGAAACTAATAGCAGACAGGCAGCTGTGGGCTCTCACACCAGCAGGGACTTTCAGAAGTGACAAAACCAAGTTAAAGAAGCACCTGGTAAAAATAAAGAGTTTACTTAGATATAACTACAAAGGATTTGCAATAATGTTTAGTGAGATTGATCAGAAAGTATCAGGAGCACATATGAAACTGATTTACTGAGATTCTCTGACAAAGGTAGACTATTGTAGGGCACTTGGGCTCTTATCTGTGGACCATGGGAAGAGAATGAAGATTGGCTTTGAAAATAATTCAGTTAAATACTGACCCTTCTAACATACACATCAAGCCCTAATAATGGGCTTAATTCAGTGTTGCTGGATGTTTGAATTTTTCAGAAGCAACAGCAGTTAAAAGAAGTGAATGTAAGTAAAATCATAGGGCAAACAGTATCAAAAGTGTACAAAAGTATATAGCACTCTTTGTAGTTTCCTTAGTTAAGTATTAAACAAAAAAGTAAGAGTTATATTTCCTTAAGCATTCAGATTCTTTGAAGATATATCCTAATTAGAGAAAGAATGGTAGAACATGATAAATATAGAAGATAATTAATGTATGCATCCAAAAATATTAAGTGCTTCATCTAAAACCAATACTCATTAATTGTTAATTTAGTAAAATTAGCCATTATGTTCAGGCATATTAAGCCATATTAAATAGTGTATCTTAAAGTTATTCACACATTCTGTTCAGCGTAAGGAGTTAAGATGAAAGAATGTTTCTTTAAAATGTAGATGACAAGGTTATTAAAGTAGCACTGTTACTTTAGTTTTGGAATTCAGAATAGGAAAACAGCAATATGAAACAGTAAAGTTTATTTCAGTGTTTTAAAGTCATGCAAGGTTCATTAGGTAGCTATTAAAAGGCAATTTTTTGTTCATCTTGCTTTGACCATATCGCCTTAGGCCTTCCAACAGGGTTCTCCTGCCAAGAAACAAATTAAGTACTTATTAGAGGGTCACTAAGGCATCGTTACAGGAGTAATAGCTCACTATAGGTTCTTGTCATTAGTTCATTTATTACCTTCTCTCTCACAAGCTTTATAGAATCATGGATTTTTAATGTGTTGTGCTCTGTGGTTATCTCAGCTTTGTTACTGCTCATGGAATTTGTTTCCTTTTTGATTTTAATAGCTTGTTTACAAAATGATAAGTTCTTTTTCCTACATGAACTCCTATAAAATGGCTAGAAAGATGCTATAAACTTGACAATTTAATGCAGAATATAAACAATTATAATATGGATTCTTTATCATTTCTATGATCCCTTGCTTACTATCCCTTCTTTATCATTTTCTAATTTCCAGTGTTAGGTATATTATGTATTTCAATAGTTGAACCCCAGTGAAATCTGAAAATGTCATTGATAGACCCATGCTGTAAGTTTCTTCAGATACCTCCAATATAGTACACCAGCGTGGACACTCTCTAAAATGGAACTTTTAGAAGAGATCAAGATGGTGGAGTAGGAGGACACTGAGCTCACCTCTCCCCATGAACACAACAAAAATATATCTACATGAGGAGCGACTCTCACTGAAAACAAACTGGAGACTGTCAGAAAGACTCTTCTATAACCAAGGCTATAAAGAAAGATCCACACAGAGTTCAGTAGGAAAGAAAGAAAAGCGATTAGTTCAGGACTTGTGCCCCTAGGAGGAGACAGAAGAGGAAGGAGGGGGATTACTTTGTCTTGAGATCCTCCCTGGAGAGTGAGTGGTTTGAACCACATGTTGGGCATCTTAGCCCTGGGGTTCAACACTGGCAAGACTAATCCCCTTAGGTGCTGTGAAAACCAGTGGGACTAACAGAAGGTCTGTAAGAAATCTAGACTTCTCTCATGAAGAGCAAACATACACACTTGCTTACTCCTGGGACCAAGGCAGGAGAAGCAGATTGAAACTGTCTGGGCCTTGGCCAGTTTCCCACAACCACCGCACCACATGCTCTGGCCCATGCTGAGCACTTGTTCCAGCCCCTCTTGCTCTGGAGCAGCTCCCCACTAGGGTGACTGTTGACCCAAACTGCCCCAGCACATGCCCCTGCCCACGTTGGTCACCTGCTCTGGTCCCTCTTCCTCAAGCACTGCTCCTCTCTGCTGGAAGGAGGGAGAACGCACACTTAGTAGGAATGGAACCAGCTTGGACCCGACCCTCAGGGCTTCTGCTTTAGCACCTTGGGACCCAACACAGCCCATGATAGGGTGGTGGCAGGCTCTGAGCATAGGAAAAGCCCTAGCTCACACCTGGTTCTGGCTCTAGCTCCTCTATCTCCAGCTCCAGTCTTCCCCCAGCACACCCTAGGGGAAGACGTGACCCATGTTCAGCTCTCCCACCAAAGCTGTTGGGCACATGTCAACTGCATAGGGATACTCCCAAATAAGGATACCCCTTCAGGACCAGGATAGGAAACTGTTTCACCAAATTCCATGGAGGCAGTGAAGGTTAAACAAAATGAGAAGACAGAAGAATGTTTCAATTGTACTACGATTCAACTTGTACTTTAAAAATAGGTGAATCAACTGCCTGTTTCCCCTTATCCCCAACCCCTGGCAATCACCAGCCTACTCTCTGCCTCTGCGTGTTTCCTCATATAAATGGAATCATGCAGCATGTGCGGAGTTGCTAATCAACGAACATAGCGTTTCAATTATGCAAGACGGTTAAGGTCTCTAGAGAGCATTGTGCCTATAGTTAACAATGCTGTATTGTACACTTGAAAATTTTAGAAGGGTAGATTTCATGTTAAATATTCTTACTACAATAAAAATGTGATTAAAATGTTTAATTTTTTATTTTTAGAGCTAATATACTTTTTGAGATTAATCTTAGTAATCATATTTTGAGAAAAATCTTAGGTTTAAGTAGAGGTGACAAGATTTATCATAGGAATTTTCCTTATCCTGCATTTTCTGAAATATATTCTCAAATATGAGGCACGTAATTTAATATATTTAATGTCAATCACTATTGTTAGAGTATTATAACATTTTATTATGAACTACTTTATTTCTAGCGTTTCTGACTGTAAAATAGCTATTTATTTGTAAGATTCTGTGACCTGTCCTGATAGATTTTAATGCTATATGTAAGAAATTAATACTTCAGTCATTGCTTGAAGTACATAATACTGTGTTTTGAAAACTTTCTCAAGAATAATAATAATTAAACAAATTAACACATAATATATATTTAATATAAGGAACACATGTGCCAAGTTCTTCTTATGTGGAAATAATAAAGAAGAATGAAAATCTGAGTTGTTACCAAGTCTGAATTTTAGAATTAAAAAGTTAATTTATTTAATTAAATCTATAACTCCTTCCAGTTGGACCAAATCAATATTGACAGATTGGAAACTAACTTATACTGCAGGTGGAAGGATATAAGAAGAATGATTAGGACTTTAAATGACTGAATGTGAATCGATCCTTCAGATGTGCTTAAAAACAATTTGTTTTCCTAAACCCATTGAAGTCTTTTTTCTAAAGTTATTCTTTGTTTGATTCCAATCATATAGTGATGATTTTAAAATGAGTACATTGTTGCCAGAGAATTGAATCCAAAAAACCTGCCATCTTTTGGTATATTTTATTTTTTAAATAAAAATTGTATATATTTAAGGTATACAGCATGATGATTTGATATACATATATATAGTGAAATGATTACTACAGCCAAGCTAATTAACATATCATCTCTTGATGAAGTTACCGCTTTTTGTGTGATGAGAGCACCTGAAATTTACAAATTCAGGTACATTTAAGCAAATTTCCAGTATTCAATACATTATTATTAACTTTAGTCATCATGCTATACATTAAATCTCTTCATCTTATATAACTGCAACTTTGCACTCTTTAACCAACATCTCCCCCGGTAACCACAGTTCTACTCTCTGCTTTTACATATTTCAGCAATCCAACTTCTGTGTATATACCCAAAGAAAATGAAATCAGTACCACAAAGAGATATTTGCATTCCCATGTTCATTGCAGCATTGCTCATGATAAACAACCTGAGTGTCCCTCAGTGAATGGATAAAGAAATTGTGACACACACACACACATACACACACACAGAGGAATATTATTCAGCCTTAAAAAAAGGGAGATCCTCCTATTTGCAACAACATGGATGAACTTGGAGGGCATTATGCTAAGTGAAATAAGCCAGACACAAAGGAAAAAAAAAAAAAACACATGATCTCATTTATATGTGGAATCTAATTCCATTGAATTAACAACATTTTTTCATAGAGGAAGTTTAAGCTACAACACCTGAATTACTAAATATTTAAAATCAGCATTGCCTGAATGATTGTTTTCATTGGAAGTAATGCAATCAGAGAAAGTAATCAATAACCAGTATCTCAGGAGATTGTAAAATTGCAGGTTTTTACAGTGACAATTAAATTGTTATCTAACCATAAAGCTTAAATGGAAAATTTTTCTTTGATGTCATTCATGGTGATTAACATACAAAACATAAAGATCTCTTTGTATAATTGATTATATAAGAATGTTGAGATTGACATTTTTTCATGCAAACTGGTATATTCAAGTACGAAAGATCTGAACATTTAAAAAAAAATTAACCAACATGTTAATTTATGTGCTCAAACTCTCACTTGGCATTATCAGTTCAAACATATTTTTTATGAAGGAGAGTATAACTTCTGCAGTGGAAGATTCAGTATTTGCCATTTTGATTATACTGTAAGTTCCATTTATGTTAGTAGAGTATGATTTTGATGAGGTGATGAGGTGAGAATTTAAATAATTCACAGTGGGTTTTTTTCTCTCATTTAGTCAGATAGTGAGCTTATGTGAATGCCCTATAAACTCATCTCAGTGCACTTTTCTTGTCCTCTACTTGTCCTTACATAAGCAGTGACTATTAAAATGATAGGAGTCACAGGTAGAAAACAAATTTATGGTTACCAGGGGGAAAAGGGTGAGTGGATAAATTGGGAGATTGAGATTGACATATACACACTACTATGTGTAAAATAGATAACTAATAAGGACCTACTGTATAGCACAGGGAACTCTACTCAATACTCTGTAATGACCTATAATGGGAAAAGAATCTAAAAAAGAGTGGATATAAGTATATGTATAACTGACTCACTTTGCTGTACACCCGAAACTAACACAACTTGGTAAATCAACTATACTCCAATAAAAATTTAAAAAAAAGAAAATGATAGGAACTTTAAAGACTTCAGAAGTTTCTTGGTTAATGTTTCCAGAGAAATAACAAAATTACATATGTTGTATTTAAATAACAGGATTTATTTTAGTAGTTTTATAAATGACCTTGAATAATGACATTGCATAAATGATTATACAATGACCCTTGTATAATCATTCAGGATCTGAATGAGGCACTTAATTTTTCAAAAAATGTTTGTTGCAGTTTGTGAGGAAAATTATAAATTACATATAAAACTGAAGCTATTTAATCTTTCTATATATCAACTCCCGTATAGGAAATTGATGTAAAGCTGTCTTTTTCCCATTTTGGTCATAGATTGGTGTGAAAGGATCCAACTCTTAGAAAAATCATGTCATAAAAATTGTTCTTACCTTACATGTGAGTTATGTTCAAAAAGTTCTGTATAAGGTATTTATTGAGAATTCCAGTTGTGTGTTCCCAGAGAAAGAGGAGTATTTATGGTAGCTGGTGAGCAAAGGTCTCGGAACAGCTAACTAAAAGTTTTCCCTCAGACCATTAGTATTCACAGAGTTATTAATAGGTATTCCAAAGAAAAGTAGAATTTCAGGAGTAAATATATTGATTAATGTTGGAGTTGAATGAATTAAACAAGTTTTCTTGCTGTAGGATTCTTCAATGCCTTTAACGTTAATGTGCATTAATATGCATTGTAAGATACAACATACAATGTTTCTGAAATGTATTTTGCCATGAAACTTCTAATGCTTTTGAAAAGCTCACAGGACATTTAATTTTCTCTAAGGTAACAAATAGTGCTTATTAGGTCAGCATTATTTGGACTACTTCATATGCATTAACTTTTTTAAAGTTATGTGTGGAATCTGAAAAAAAAGTGGAATTTGCTTGCTACTTCCAAATATGGATGTCTTTTTTAACATACAAACAATATTTTAAATAGATTTTCACTCAATGGACATGTCTTATATTTATCCTGCGGTTTTTTGAACCTCCTGGCATGGAACCATATCCCTTTTCAAGGTCCAGTTTGCAAAGTGCACAAAATGTTGTCTCACTTGGTCTTTACTGAAACTTTCTAAAGCATAAAGCTGAGGCCCAGAAAGATTCACAGCCTGTAGGATTGGAAGCCTGTAAAGGGAAGAGCTGAGATTTGAATTTGGGATCTGGTGGATAGTGATAATAGATGCATCCAATGTCTGTGGAATGGTATATTATACTATTCCTTTGGAAGTTGTCTGCTGCTTTCAAGTCTTCCATATTTTTAATTTTTTAGTCTTCTATATTTTTCAAATCTGCTATATTTTCTGCTTTCAAATCTTTCATATTTTCCATTTTCCTTTCTCCTTTGCTCTCTAACTTGTTTAACCTTTATTCTCACTCTAAGAGTTGTCTTCCTTCCTCTTTTTCTCCATGACTCCTTATCATCCTAGACTTTCTACAGGAAATGAATATTAAAACATCTGATCCATTCTCTAGTCACCAATAAACACTACTCATTGATCAATTTTTTCTTTCTCTCTTAATGGGTTTTGTGTTAAAAGCTATAAAGAAAAAGATAAAATTTAAAAGTCTCCTTCCTTTGGTTCTAGTATAGTTATCTCTTGGAATTAAATAAAAAATGATGAAAAAATTGATGGAAAAGCAGAGAATTTTTTGAGTATGTAAATGTATGAAATGAAATTTTGAAAATGTATTTTTCAGAGAATATCCTAGACTGTACATACTAGTCATTTTATCAAAGTTGCTATATAGCATCCAAAATTAGTGTGTTGGAGCTTGCAGTGGAGAAAGTAGGAATTGCCTACTCTGCTCTTTTATCCCAGGACACCTTCCTCCAGACATACAGTACATCATGGATGCAGTGAAAGAGTAAAGGTAGTCAAGCAAGAGGTTGAATGGGATGGGTGCCATAGTTGAGAGGCTGTGGAGTTGGGAGGAGTAGAAGAGCCCAGCCTATAACAGTGGTGAGGGCATCTTGATGATGGAGAAGGGGGCAAGGATTGAAGTAAGGAACATCATATGATGTGCTTTGAAAGATAAAAATAATATTTATAGAAAGCGTATGAGAAGTTATTTTCTGTAATTATCTGTAGAGAGATTATTTTCTGGGATTATCTGTAAAGATATAAAAACAGAAGTGAAAAATATGGTATTTAGAATTGGTCATACCTGAATTCAAGTCCCACATCTGCCACTTACCAATGATATGACTTGAACAAAACTTTTTAACTCATAAAAACCTCAGTTTACTCATCTGGAAAATGGGTGTGTGTGAGATAAACTCTCATAGGTCTTAATTTGTCAGTTAAATGTTCTACTTCTTTTAAAGTGCTTGGCACTAAAAGTTCTCAATAAATGCTAGCTAAAAGTATTGGTATCAGGGAGGCTGTATGTGTAAATCTGGGACTCCCTGAATATGTGCTTTAAGTTTTTCAGACCCATTTGCAGTTGTAAAATCAGCTCTTTCCTTCTGGCGGAAATGCTTAGTTTATCAATTAACTTTATAATAATTTCCCCTCCTGCTGTAAAAGTGCAGCTTTAGTAAATAATGACCCAAGAACAATGCCAGGAAATGTACTAAATTTTCCAAACGGATTTCTTTGATTCAGTCAGTAACTATTAATTAGAATATGTAAATAACTTCTAAAACTCCAATTTCTTTTTTTAAATTAATTTTTATTGGAGTATAGTTGATTTACAATGTTGTGTTAGTTTCGGGTGTTCAACAGAGTCAGTTATGCATATATCCACTCTTTTTTAGATTCTTTTCCCATATAGGTCATTACAGAGTATTGAGTAGAGTTCCCTGTACTATACAGTAGGTCTTTATTAGTTATCTATTTTATACACATATAGTGTGTATATGTCAATCCCATTCTCACAATTTACCCCCCCCTTCCCCCTTGGTAACCATAAGTTTGTTTTCTATATCTGCGAGTCTATTTCTGTTTTGTAAATAATTTCATTTGTACCATTTTTTAGATTCTACATTTAAGTGATATCATATAATATTTGTCTTTCTCTGTCTGACTTCACTCAGTATGACAGTCTCTAAGTCCATCCATGTCACTGCAAATGGCATTATTTTGTTCTTTTTTTTTAAATGAAATTGAATACTATACTATTTTAAGTTTGTATTTTTTAGAAACAGTTGTTCCCAAACACTGATCAATTTGACTGCTTCCATCAAAACTAAATAGGTGAATTCAGGCATAAACCAATGTAATTTTAAAAAATGCAATATAAGATTTTTTTTTGTCAAAAAGATATTGTGGCCCACTGTAAAATATCTAAATGATGTGTTATCTTATAACCATTAGTAAATTGTTGATCTAACATTGATATGCCAATAATGTGCTATTCTTCTACCTTTGTTAGCTTTTATCACAAATAACATTTAGAAGGAAATAATAGGAATCCAGTTAGAATTGTTAAACAAGGTTAATATTTTTTGAGTATCTACTGTGTTTCTGGCAGTGTATTAGTTTCTTTATATGTGTAATGCATTGAGTATATGATATTATTCGTATTATTTTATTCAGATGGCAAGAATAGATTTGGAAAGCTAATAACACACTCAGAGTCAGATAGCTGTAAGTATGGCAAGTCATGGAGCTAGAAGTTCAACCCAGTCTGTCTTATTCCAAAATCTATTTTTCTAACTGCTATACCTTGCTACCTTTTTTATCATTGTTCAAAACTAAGCTTTCTTACACATTGAAATTTTCAGTTTGCTGTGTTATGAATACCTCACAATCCAATTCCTGCTACATAATATCAATATAAAAATCAGATGATCGGCTGATAATAGTAATAGTAGCTAACATTTACTGAGTAATTAATAGTCTGTATTATGTGTTTCAATATGCAATCTTTAATATTTATAACTACCACTTGAAGAAGTAGTAATTGCTCTTACCCCATTCTACAGATGAAGAAACTTAGCCTAAAGGAGGCAAATATGTTGTATATAACTAGCAACTAGTAGAGTTGTGATTCAAATCCAGGTGTGTCTGATTCTGAAGCTCTTTACCACTTTACTGTTTTGCCCTTTGTTATCATGAAGCTATATATTGTTTAGTAATTCTTATGATGAGAAAAACATATCCCAAGAACTGAGAGAGACATTTCCAGACCTGAAATTATCTAAATACCCTGACAGGTAATTGCTAGTAAACCAAAATTCCTCAAACCAAGATTTTATGGGCTTCATATTTATGCTCAACTCAAGATTCAGGTTAAGGTGACTTGAAAGTTTAAGATGCCCTGGGGTAGGTGGCATGGCCCAATGATTTGGAGTTTTACTCATCTTTAAATGTATGGATACAAATTACATACAGCTATGTATCTCCTTACTCTTCAAGATAACTGAGCTATGATATTTAGCTGAACAGCTGTGTCCTTCTTTGCTTTCCTGCCTTCAAATAAGCCGCTTTTTATAACCCAGAATGTTCCTTGTCTTCTCCACACACAAACATTTTAATATAGTACTTGAAAGAGTCTGGCCCTAGTGGCTCTCTCTGAGAGTCAGCTTAGGGTAGTGGTTAAGAAAGGGAACCTGGAGCCAGACTGCCTGGGCTCAGATCTCCTTCTAGGTATGACTTTATTTAACTTCTTAACCTTTTTGTTCTTCAGTTTCCTCATGTGTGAAATTGGGATAATAATAATAATAAATTTCACAGAGGGTTGTTATAAGAATTAATTGAGTAATGTTTGAAAATATGTAGATTGATGTCTGGAATAAAGTAAGAGCTGCATAAGTACTTACCAAATAAATTTTTAAAAAATAAGGCTTTCACTGATAACCCTGATCAGTGTGCTCTCTTTGTCCCCTATTCCTGATGCACTAGATTCAACTCCTAGGGCACTTACCACATTGCCTTTTCTAATAATTACTTATTTGTATACCTTTTTACTTATACTAGATTTTAAGCTTCTTGCGAAGAGACAACTTCTTCCATTGCTTCAGGTTATTGTTCAATAAGACTCATGCATAAGTGAACCAACGACTCTCTAGAGGCAGGTAAGTGACTTCCATTTCCTTCCGTCCAAGAGAACATTGCTGATGATTGCAACACCATTACATCATCTGTCACAATAAGATGGCAGTTCAGGGCTTACCCTGGTGGCGCAGTGGTTGAGAGTCCGCCTGCCGATGCAGGGGACGCGGGTTCATGCCCCGGTCCGGGAGGATCCCGCATGCCGCGGAGCGGCTGGGCCTGTGGGCCATGGCCGCTGAGCCTGCACGTCCGGAGCCTGTACTCCGCAGCGGGAGAGGCCGCAGCAGTGAGAGGCCCGCGTACCGCAAAAAAAAAAAAAAAAAAAAGATGGCAGTTCACACTAGTGGAAATTGTTACCTTCTGATATGATCATTTGGTGCCTTCTGTGTATGTGGTAGGTGAAACAATGTTCTTACAAAGTTGTCCGTGTTCTAATCCCAGAACCTGTGGATATGTTACCTTACCTAGCAAAGGGACTCTGCGGATGTAATTATATTAAGGATTTTAAGATGGAGAGATTATTCTGGCTTTTTCAGGTGGGTCCATTGTAATCACAAGTGTCCTTTGAAGAAGGAGATAATGGAAGCAGAGGTCCTAGTGGTGCCATTGCTGGAGGGGAGGCTGTGAGCCAAGAGATGTGGACAGCTCTCTTGGTAAAGGAAAGGAATGGATTCTCCCTTAGTTCTTCCAAAAGAGCTGACACATTGCTGTCAAGACCTCTGGCCTCCAGAATTGTAGGTCAAATCACGTTATTTTTAGTTTGTGTTATTTTAAACCACTAAGTTTGTGGGTGCAGCAGCCATAGGAGACTAATCAAATCTACTTCCCGGAATGAAAGATAATGAAAATAAACGATAAAAATAAAGGAAAGAACAAAAGAATGAAGGAACAAAGGATGCTTTACTACAAATTACACCTTTGTAGTTATTATGAGTAAGAACCAATAACTGAATAGACAACTAATCATCACAAATTATAGTGGGCAGAAAATAAAACATCCATTGTTGGGAACAAAATTTAAAACAAGTACATTAGTTTTAAATGTACTTGGAAGTTGGTCAGAGTTTTTATGAAAGTGCCTTTATCACAAGCAAGGCATTGTAAGAAGAAAAAAAACCCTGAATCAATACTGTAATTCAATTTAAAAATGGAAGAATCACAACCAAGTACAGAGTTTCTTTTTATAAACCCAATCTTAGAAATGATGAGTAAAAATTTTTAAACTAATTCTCTCCTAAGCTACAATATGTAGTTCTTTTCACCATGTTTCCCTTCCCTCACTCTTTCATTTCCACTCCCTGATTCTGCTTGCAACCAGAAGCAGTTGTATGTAGGGTAGTCATGAGGGGAGAGTAAACAAAAGGGCAATGGCAGAGATGATACTGTCAATCTCGTTTTAATAAAGAGTCTACAGAGGGGCTTCCCTGGTGGCGCGGTGGTTGGGAGTCCGCCTGCCGATGCAGGAGACGCGGGTTTGTGCCCCGGTCCGGGAGGATCCCACATGCCGCGGAGCGGCTGGGCTCGTGAGCCATGGCCGCTAAGCCTGTGCGTCCGGAGCCTGTGCTGTGCAACGGGAGAGGCCACAACAGTGAGAGGTCCGCATACCGCATTAAAAAAAAAAAAAATGGGAGGCCCCCCTCCCCCATTAAAAAAAAAAAAAAAAAAAAAGAGTCTACAGAAATGCTGAACAGAAGCTTTAATAGCATTTCTGGCAATAACCACCCCTGTTCCCCATGTATTTTGAATCAGATTTAATTTGAATTAAATAGAAATAAAAACTCTTTACCATTGCACCCTAATGACTGTAGTTTTCTCTCAAGCTGTTACTTATACAGTATGCTGCACCTTGGAAAGAACATTCTTAATCCTTTTCTAATTGAGTCTCAAGGCTAATGTCTTTATTTAAAAAACTCACTTATTTTTGAAGGCTGAACTCTAATACTGTGAATTAATATGACATATAAGCCCTTCTGGATTTTCCACAAGAAGAGAAATTCCTAACTTAGATGTCTTCCTTTAGTTACAATAATTCTAGCTAGTCTAATGATACCACCCAGTTTGTCCTTTTGAGGGCTGTAATACTCCTGTCAGCAGCTCCGTTGGAGCATTTAACTCACCAGATATCTGTAACCCTGATTGCCAGAGCCAAAAATGTCTCCAGTATGACTTCAAGTAGTTCAACTCTCTGGTGCCAGATGGTATGCAAATAGAACCCTTCTCACAGATACAGATGTCACTGTGTGCAGAGCTTTTGCGAGTATCTATTCTACTCCTGCTGGGAATATAATTTGGTAGAAAAACTCTTTGGCCGACCTGCCTATGATCTGTAGACTATAGACTCATTCCCAGATGACAGCTTTAATATGTACTTTCCTATTAATCAAAAATGAAAAAGAACCAAAATTCAAAATTAGGGATGAACATATATTTTTGAAGCTGGATCAAAGGAGAGACTTGATAAAAAATTTAGAAAGATTACTAAAAAGGAATATCACCGAATGAGAGATCTAATTTGCCATCTCCTCCTTCCCTCACTGTAAATGCTGCCAAGGAGAATACCAAACTGTTTACGACTAATGGAGTGAGGGAACTTGTTTGCATCCATGCATCAGTTCCTTGATCTAAAGGAAGGCAGTAATGAATAGAAGGAATATCAGTGTTAAGAAAAGTATCTGAATTAGGTAAGAGTCAGTTTTCAGAATGAGTAATTGAATCCAAACCCTATATCCAGAGTTTTCCATTGTTAATATCTGAGCAGCTTTTAAGGACTTTTCTTTGGTTCCAATTCTACCCCTTGGGGTGGGTAGAGTAGGATTATTTTTCTGTTTTTATGCAGTTTTAGATCATCCCATAACCTAACTTATTCACTTGATCACGTATTCAAAGATTTGAAGAAAATTTTAGCCTATGACACTTCAGAAGATAAATCTGCTTTAAAATAAAATTATTTATAATTTTACAGCCCAATAAAAATTTTTAAATTGTTTGTGATTTTAAAGTGTCCATACCACTATCCTTTTCATTAGAAAAACATATAAAATCTGAAAGTATTTTATATACTCAAGTATAATCTTAGGAGTGAAATATAAGGCTTTGGAGAAGTAGGATATATATTTTCTCTGTTATTTTCATTGCTGTAGTTGTGCTGGACTTCAGTCTTTAGCATGGACAAATAGAATGATATAGTTTTTTGCTTTTGCCATGTTGTACAGTTTGTCAGGTTTAACCAAATATTGTCAGGTAATTTAACCAGATTATTGGTGTACCAACAAAATATTTTTAGAAATCAGCCTAGAGAAAACCCGAAACTATACCCTAGAGCTAAGCCAATTGGTTGGTTTGTAGACATCTCCTTGTAGAATTGGTGTATTTGTTTGAATTTGAATTTGAGGTAGAGTATTTAATGTCTAGGAAATAATGAAAAACTATTTTTGCACGTAAACCCTAAATGTGGTGCTATTCTTATAAAGAAAATGTCTAAGAAGAATGAGCTCAATATCTTTAAATATTTTATAAGGAAACCCACTGTTCTTTAAGAGTTTAAAATACTGCATCAGGGACTTCCCTGGTGGTCCAGTGGTTAAGACTTTGCCTTACAATGCAGGGACTGCGAGTTTGATTCCTGGTCAGGGAGCTAAGATCCCACATGCCTCATGACCAAAAAAAACAAAACATAAAACAGAAGCAATATTGTAACAATTCCAATAACGACTTTAAAAATGGCCCACATTAAAAAAAAATCTTTAGAATATTGCATCAGTGACACAAATGAGCTACTAAATAAAGTGCATTTTTTAAACAACAAACCCGATTTAATAAAATAAGTCTCAATTAAGCAGGAGGTTAAAGGTTAAAATATTTAACTAAGGTGATTCTACTGATGGATGAAGTAGACAAACTGGGATTTAAGACTAGTTCCATCAGATTCATGGCAAATTATTTGATCTCATCGTAAGGCTGTGGGAACTCTTAACAGCCTTAATTTACTTACCTGCAAATTGTAGCTACCAGGAGGAATTGATAGATACCGTATAGTGTTTGCTTCATGGTAGGTCTCAGTGATTTTTAGATATGATAAATGATGATGATGCTTAGTATCAATATTATAATATCTAATAACACTACATCTATACCAAATTCTTTTGTCCATTTAACTTTAATAGACTACTCTTTCCATTTTGAAATGTTATCTTTTTAATGATCTTATAAAATCTTCACTGATTTTTTTATTCAACTTGTTGTAACCTTTTTTTTTTTTGCTTTTTCTGCCTATTTGCCACACGTTTTTCATGACGTGTGGAATCCCTATGTTACGAGATGAATATCCAGTTACTACCTTTTTCATTAGGCCTTGGGCAACTCTGGCTGCAAATACTTATAAATTTATGTTACAATATCACTTTCTATATCTTCTTACTTTTATTTTTCACTTCGGTGCCCTATATTTCAGTACAGTATAGTTTTAATGTGCTCTTTATTGTTCCTTGGTGAAAACTGAATTTTATTAAGCCCAGGCTCTAATTCTTATCAAGTTATCCTATAACTATGAGTTATATGCATGAGTCTATGAATATAAAAGAGAAAATTCATTCTAATCTAAAGCATACAGATTGATCTTATTATCAACAATACATAATAGAGACTTATTATTCTTCAGTTTGCCTAGTGTCTTGCACAGGGCCATCATCAGTATAAACCAAGTTCAAGGCATAATGCTTGCTTTCAAGAAGTTGGAATAACTAGTTCAATTCTTTCACCCCAGTATTCCCTATCAGATTTACAGTGTTACTTATTTTAAAACACTACTGACATCACCATCAACAAAAATACTAGAATTTATTTTTGTAAAAAAATGTGGGAAAACAATTTAAAAAACAAAAACAGAATTTAATTTAAAAATTTAGTCAGTATGATGTGTTTATTACATTCAGAGGGCTGATCCCCTATAAAGTTGCCATAAGTCTCTTTGGTCATCTGATTTTAAGGCAGTGATTTGTAGTAAATATTAGTGTGTATAGGAGTCCGAGCCCCCTTCTCCCACCCATCCTCTGCCATCTCAAGAAAGGCGATACTGTCATGTTCTGTTAGAAAACTGAGAAGAAGATCTCTGTTGTTTTTGCACCATTAATTTATAATAATATAGAAGAGTATCTATTTCTCAATCTGTGTGCCTCTCCACCTTCTGTGTAAGTGCTATTGTATTAAAAATTGAGGCATATGGAGGAGGCTGTAGTAAATCAGTAGAGGTAATGTTTTCTGTGCCTCTTAAAATCATGTAATTATGATTCAAATCCTTCACAGCTCATGTATAGTAAAGATAGGTTCTGCACATCTATATTGGCATTTAAACAAATAAAAGTTTATGACTCTGCAGGTTGGAAAGAAGTTTCAACCAGTTAATGTAGACCTTGTGGGAAAAATCCCTTTTAAACACAATTGTTGCTGGAAAACAGGATTTACACTTAAGCCATTTTTTCTGTTGCCTTAAGATAGTATGCAAAACATTTGAAAGGAGTGACGCTTTTAGTTTGACTATTTCATTATTATTATTGTTCTTAGTTTGCGGGACAGCACTGAAGATAAGGGGTCTTTGTAAAGTACAGTAAAAGTGGAGTCCTTCACTACATGTCATTTTTATTTTAGCATCTTGTTCTATATTTCCTCTCAGAGAGACAAGGATACTACATAAACAAAATTTACCAAAATCCTAAGATTGTGTGCTTATTGGAGGAAAGGAATGGCAGTGATGGTAAAAGATGAAGGGGAAAACATAAGCAAATAAATTCAAATAAGAGTAAAATTTTATAATGAAGATGGCATATCCTAAACTAAGGAATAAAATTTATTTAACTTCATGCTCCTGAAATTTAAATGAATAAGTAAGTATATATATGTGTGTGTATATATATGTAAGTATATATATATACATATGACATATATACCAGTATATAGGGGTCAAACCACCTTCACCATTGTGGGCAACCTCAAACATCATCACATAGGCATCTGATATACCAGGCTTCCCCCAAAACAGATTAGGGATACATGCATGCCATCAAATTGAAATGTAGGCATTTTTGCTTACTCAATGTGTTTATCTCATCGGTAGTTTACATAATTTTTCTAAAATGCTATTCAATTTAAGATGGGGTTTCAACTGCCAAAACCTGTCAATGAGGTATTTTAAACATTTGATGATATTCATAATATTTGGTTTCAAAAATTAAAAGCAAAACACCTATTTTGGTGATTTAACAGAGGTTCATAAGTTAGTGTGTCTACTTTTATCTATTATGTTGTTATATTTCCAGTGCAAAATTGATGTTTGAAATTTCAAGGTTGATGTCTTCAGGAATAGGTTATCCCTCAAACAATGAACATGATTTTTGAGAATGACCAAAGTAAAAGAAAAATGCCATAAATCCGGAGTGTGTTCACAAAGGGAAGAAGTGCCTTCTCTATCTCTGAGTACTGGGCATTCACAGCAAGCCATGCATTGCAGGAGACTTTTGTTTGTTTGTTTTAAAATTTTACAGAAACTTTGGGAGGCTGGAAGGGTGGAGACAGGGAAGGTATATCTACTTTGACGCTGAGCCTGGAGTATATAGAATTTGGTTTTACCTTTTCTGTGGTTACAGTGATGTTTTTCCTAAAGATAATTGTTTCCTCTCAGGGAGGGGCTTATGCCCACACTTAGAATGAATTAATGTGAGAATGCTTTCAGCAGCCATCACCTTGGAGAACTTCAAAGAGTGAAGGTCAGGTCTGAAATCAGCTGTCTGGTAGAAGTTAGGAAAAGAAATACATAACTTTCCCTGAGAATTTCCAGAAACGCTTGGATAGCACAACCTGCTTTCAAAAGAAAGAACGGGAAATCCCGCTGCAGCCGTTGCCATAACCACGATGCTGAAAGGAAAGAAGCAGAAGCAGCAGGGGCAGCCACGGCCACTGCAGCCCCCATCTCCAGAGGGGAAGAGACCCCAGACAGGATGGGGGGCTCACTGCTCTTCCCAGAGGCCCTCTAGGACCAAGGGGACCCATGATTGCACCAGTGGGGAGTCTCCTGTTTCCTCCTTAGGGTAGAGGCCCAATTCAAGGAGGTTTAGGTCCCTGGTCTGGCCCATATGGTCATGGTTGGTGGGGGAGTCAGTGCTGAACCTCCTTCCTGGACCAGGCCAAGGGGGTCCCTCCGGGGAGGCCTTCACAAAGAACAGAGACACCCTTGAACACTCACAACTGGCCCCTTAACAAGAATGCCTGCTGACCCAAATATGGACCCCAGGTTATGGAAGACAGATCCCACCACCCTCTCTGCCAACAGTGCCAAAAAGGGCCATTGTTGATATGAAGACCTCTGTGCCTTCTGCCACCCAGGCATCAGTGGACCTCTGTGAGACTGTGCCTTTCCACCAGCCTGGAAGGGGCCCTCTATGGCCAACAGCCATTTATTTCCCTGTGTCTTGTGATGGCTACTGTGTGGCTGTTCCGCCCCCGACCTCAGTCACTGACACCCGCCCCCAGAGTTGTGTTTCATCACTGGTGCCCTTTCTTCTGATCCAGCCTCCAGAGCCTTGCCTCAGGACCCCGTCTTTGCTCCCTTCAGCTGCTTCCTGGATCTTCCTCTCTCTCATCAGAGTCACTTCCTGAAAGGCCACTCTCCCTGCTCTTGGACTCCGTAGTTTCTGCCTCAGTAGCACGATCCCCACCGCCGTGGTCTGTGATCGCTGTGTCTTGTGAGACTCTGCATCCCCCTCATAGCTTTTCTCAGCGTCCTTGGCATTTTGTGACTTCCTAACACTAGAGGAAATTTTTCTGTCAAAATGAGTGAGGCTCTTGGTACCTTCTAGACTTTCCCCACCTCCCAACACGTGAAACTTTCCACAACTTTCCCTGGCCTCTTCATCCTTCTCCTGGAGTCAGTTATTGTGGGTAGGACACAGCCGCTGAGATGTTTTATAAAGCCTCTGAGGGGCCTTCTGTAGTTCCTTCCCAGTCCATTTTAGTTAGACTATGTCACTGTGAAGCCATCAGCCCTTTTGTTTGAATTTTGTGCCTCTCCACCTGGCCTGCCTTTGGTGGAACCTGGATAGTACTGTCGCCCTCTTCCCACTCTCTGCCTCTGCATCCCTGGCGTTGGTTGTTTTCTGTGAAAACACCAGTGAACAGGTTCAGTATTTTTTCAAAAATACGGAACCCTTCACGAATTTGTGTGTCATCCTTGCGCAGGGACCACGCTAATCTTCTCTGTATCGTTCCAGTTTTAGTAAATGTGCTGCCGAAGCGAGCACCAGGTCCAGTTTTGAACTGACCCTGAGGAAATAGGTCAGGAACTGTGTGGGGAAGAGGGAGGGATGAGAACCACTGGAAAACTAAGAATAATTTTTTTTTCATTTTAACATTTTTTTATATTGGTAGTAAATGCAGTGGAAACAAAAAGAAAAAGAAAGGAAAAGAGGAAGGTAAGACAGGAGGAAGAAAGAAACGAGAGAGAAAAAAGATAACCCCAAACCGTACTTCCTGTGGTAAGGTATAATCAGGAAGCTTTATTTTAAACCCTGAAGAACTGTGGCACAGTTAAAACTGCAGGAACATCTAAAGCTGAATCATATAGCAACTGACTCTGCGTTTGAGGGAACCTAGGTATCTAAAGGCCAAAATGTATATTCCACGTTTCTATTTAATTGGACAAAATATATTTGAAATTTTTAACAAGCAATAATAATTACCCTGCTGCACATCTACCACGTGCTTGACGTGACTTTAAATGTTTACAGCTTTTATGTATGAGGTTGGAATTGTTATTACCACCATTTTTACAAAAAGGAGACTCAACAGTGAAATTAAATAACTTCTCAAAGTTCTCACTGACAGGAAGTTTTGAGGACTGTTAGAAATTGCTTCAAATTGAGTTGTCTAACTCTAGACCGTGTGCTCTTTATTGCTATGATATTATTCTGGAATTATGTCCCTTTTAGCTTCACAGACCTACTTTGTCAGCTTCTGCTGGGAAATCTCATTATAGGAGGTGCACACACATGTGGAAACTCTACATTTCTACTCCTCAGTGACCTGACAACTCCGAATTTGGTAAAATTCAAGTGTAATTACTTGTGGCTTTTTATCTCCAAGTGATACTTCTTCCAAAAGATGATGTGTTGAAAACAACATTATAGACCAAAGTTCTCCAAATATACTTGAATATAATGTCATGGAAATCATTCTAGCAGTATAGCGTTTATCCCTCTTTAAATCATTGTAGCATTTGACTATTATCTATTTGTTTCTTTTTTGTTTGTTTGTTTTGTTTTTAATAGAGTATCCTGAAGAGTATATATTCAAAAAATAATAATTGTTGAATGACTGGATTTGGAAATTTTTCACCTGTGAAAGCTGAATTCTAGCATCAGACACAGCTTTAGCTACCCTTAAAATAGACTAATGATATGCAAACGTTAGAGAATATTTTCAGAATGATTTTTTTCATTCTGAATTTTGTCTCTAACAGTGGAGACAAGGTATGTACTATGGAAAAGCTGGTGGTAACCCTAAGGGTCATCAGAAGAGACTAGATTTGTATCTGCAAAATGTACATGTTTCTCCAGACATAGGATTAAAGTCCCTTCAGTCTGATTTGGGTCTCCTCTTTCTTTTCAATACATTAACTTCTTTCCTCTGAGACCACATGACTCCTTACAGTCAAAATTTCAGGTTTATTTGCTTTCTGTTGATTTATCTTCTTTGAGGGAAATAAAAAGAAGATGAGCAATCAGTTTATAAATATTGAGTAAACTGAATTTCACTCTTTGAAATTTTGTTGTGCAACTAGGAACAAAGGGTTATATTTGTTATAATGGTGACGAGGAAAAAAAATTGATGAGATGATAATTTAGAAATATTAAACAACATTGCTTTATAAAATAATCTCATTTACCTAAAAATTAATGGAGAGGCTGCAGAAAAAAATAATGGTGACTTAGGAGAACCCAGCTTCCCCATCCCCCCACAAAGATCAATGATTGGATAGCTGGCCACAAATAAAAAACAGCTCTGGGAGACCACTAGAGTCCACTTAGGAAGTTTTAGCAGCACAGTGGAAAAAACTGAAATAATCACACAGAGGAGAAGGAAGACAACTTCATTTTGCTTGCATCATCCTATCCCTAAGCCAGCACTCTTCAGTGCCAAGGAGTTTACCAGGCACAAAGAGTTTCTCTCACCAAGAAAGGAAGAACAGAGTGAGCAACCACCTTTTCCAGCCCCTTGGGGGCACTGCATGAAGATCTCGCTTAGGTTTCATCCCACCCAGTCTGGCAAAGCTGAGATGTATAGAGCTGGCTAGGAACAAGTAAGAAAAACACAGATTAGCAGACATGCAGCAGGAGTGACTGTTCATAGAGACCTGGATTAAAGACTTAAACATAAGACCTGAACCTGAAAACTCCTAGGACGAAACATAGGGAAAAATCTTCTTGTCATTGATCTTTGTAGTGATTTCCTGGATATGAAAAGTACAAGCAACAAAATCAAAAATAAACAAGTGACACTGCACCAAACTGAAAGCACAGTAAAAGAACAATCAGCAAAAAGTAAAGGCAACCTATGGAATGGGAGAAAATATTTGCAAATCACATATCTGATAAAGGGTCAATATCCAGAATATATGAAGAACTCATATAACTCAATAGCAGAAAAAAAAAAGCCTGATAAAAAGCAGTCAGGCAACTCAGTAGACATTTTTCCAAAGGAGACACACACAAATGGCCAACAGGTACATGATAAAAGCCTCTACATCACCAATCATCAGGAAAATGCAAACCAAAACCACAATTAAATACCATTCTCACACCTGTTAGCATGGCTATTATCAAAAAGACAAAAAATAGCAGGTATTGTTGAAGGTGTGGAGAAAAGGGAACTCTTGAGCACTCTTGGTGAGAATATAAATTGGTATAGCTGCTGTAGAAAACAGTGTGGAGGTTCCTCAAAAAATTAAAAATAGAACTCCCATATGATCCAGCACTCCCACTTCTGGGTATATATCCAAAAGAAATGAAAATAAGATTTTGAAGAGATATCTGTGCCCCCATGTCCATTAGAGTATTATTCAACCTATTCAAAAACCTAAATGTCCATCAACACATTTCATATATGTATGAAAAACAATATTATTCAGTGAGAAGTCCTCCCTTTTGTGACAACTCTGATGAGCCTTGATGGCATTATACTAAATGAGGTAAGTCAGAGAGATAGACATATACCTTAAGATGTTACTTATATATGAAATCTAACAGAGAGTAGAAAAGTGGTTACCAGGAGCTAGGAGGTGGTGGAAATGGGGAGATATTAGTCAAAGGATACAAACTTTCAGTTATAAAATTAACAAATTCTGGGGTTCTAATGTACAGCATGATTATAGCTAATAATACTGTATTATATACTTGAAAGTTGCTAAGAGAGTAGATCTTAATTGTTCTCACCACAAAAAAGAAATGGTAATTATGTGAGAGGCTGGAGGGCTTACAAATTAATGTTATGGTGGTAATCCTTTTGCAATATATAAACGTATCAAATTGACACACTGTACACCTTGAACTTTTACAATGTTATATGTCAATTATATCTCAGTAAATCTGGGAAAACAGAAATAAATAAACGAAGGAAGGAAGAAAGGAAGGAAGGCAGCAGGCAGGCTTTAGGGAGTATTTTGGAATCATTAATTCCTTATGCCATCACATTGTTTTCTTGGAAATATAAAAATGACTAAAGCAATATACTGACTTTTTATAGGTATAAAAGTAAAAATACATTACCTTGTTACTTTATTGTGAGGTCCAGTTTATTATTAGAAACATAAATAACTACAATTCACAATGGAACCTGCACTTAAACATGAAACAGACTCTCACGTGATACTGTTAGTTGATTATGAACTGGTCAGCTTCCTTGAAGTATGAGAGGTCACAGTTGGAACATATTCCCGGTTTTTGTCACAGTGTTTTAATCCAGATATTTCAATGATGTCGGTGGTTTCATTGAAACCTCATCAAGATGACTGCTAAAAATCTTATATTTGCTCTTTATGCTAAAATTCAACTCCAGAGAAAATTACAATATTCCCCTGCTCTACTTATGAGCAGTAAGACTTAGAAACTAACTTGAGTCAATATCATCCAATATAGGATTACAATTTAAGGTAGTATTTTAAGAGAGTGTCACATCTCAGTTTTTGAGGAAGAAGTCACATGTGGAAATATTTACAGAGAAATATGTGAGAGCTCTTTTTAGTCTGGAATGGAAGGATTCAGTGTCAGTCACCTTTACCTTCGATGCACCACTGCCAAAGCTGGAAACTAGTTTTCCTAGAATGTATGGTGTTAGGTTAGGGTTTGTTAATGAGAAGAGATTAGTTGAAACTTAGAAGCCATTACTCTCGGGAGCCAAGACATCACAGCTAAGGCGCCCTCCAACAAACTCCCTCTTTGTGATAGTGGCAAATGTAGCAGCTTCTTCGCCATCTGCATAAGCTCTGCAGTTCTCCACCTGCTCTAGTTTGAAGTCATTAGTAACAATTTCTCTACTTCTTTGACCACAGACTTTCTGTCCAACATGTACTTCTACATTTGTTTAAGCTCACATTCCTTTTTTTTTTTTTCCAGATGTCCTGCATTTTATTAGCTGCGTGATTTTCAGCAGACTCTTAACTGCTCGGGTTCTAGTTCCTCACCTATAATACAGCATGCCTGTAAAAAATTAAAGTTTAAATGAAAAAATATCTATTGTGCATTGTAGACTAGAAGTCATTTTACAAGCATAACCAATTATTATCACATCAAGTCCAAATCTCTCTACCATTTTTCAAAGCCCTCTAAAACTTGACCTCATGCTCTTCATCCAGCATTATTTTTTTTAATTATTTTTTTAACATCTTTATTGGAGTATAACTGCTTTACAATGTTGTGTTCGTTTCTGCTGTATAACAAAGTGAATCAGCTATACACATATATATATCCCCATATCCCCTCCCTCTTGAGTCTCCCTCCCACCCTACCTATCCCACCCGGTTAGGTGGTCACACAGCGCCGAGCTGATCTCCCTGTGTGATGCAGCTGCTTCCCACTATTAAGCTCACATTCCTTCATTAAACTCTTCCCTGAAAAACTGTAGTGTCTCTATCTCCTTGGGTACACCAAGATTAATAAAATTTTGGGCACCAGAAGTACTTCACTGGGGTCAGACTTAAGGATGGGAATCCGACATTCATTCTCTGATCTAACTAGATTTAAAGGTATTGATGATCTCATTGCCAGTGGTAATTAGGACGCAGTGAAGGGCAGTATTTAAAAATATACATTTGAGATACCATAAGGTGTTTGAGTTCCAGGGTTTATGGATGTAGGAATGCTGGAGTCGAATTTTTGTATGTGAACTCTTTTCTCACCCCTAACTAGGTCACCTGTGAGGATCCAGTGAACAATCCCTTCAGCACAGCTTTGAGGGATATATTATGAGTATATATCTTTTCCCTAGAGCTGCTGTAACAAATTACCACAAACATCATGGCTTAAAACAACAGAAGTTTATTCTTTCACAGTTTTGGAGGCTAAAAACCTAAAATTAATCTGTCAGCATGGCCCTGCTCTCTCTGAAGTCTCTAGGAAAGAATCCTTCCTCGCTTCTAGTTTCTGATGGTTACTGTCAGTTCTTGGCATTCCTGGTTTCTTTGGCAGCTGAACTTCAATCTGTCTCTGTCTTCACATTGCCTTCTTCCCTGTTTCCTCTGTGTCTCTGTATTTCTAAATCTTTCTCTCTTTAGTAAAGACTATCAGTCATTAGATTCAGGGCTTACTCTAATCCAGTACGACTTCATCTTAACTTGACATTATCTGTGAAAGCTTTATTTCCAAATAAGTCACATTCACAGGTACCAGGGGTTAGATCTTCAACCTGCTTTTGATGGACAAAAGTTAACCCATACAGTGAAGGAAGCAACAGTATTTTTTTTTTTTTTTTAGCGATACACGGGCCTCTCACTGCCGTGGCCTCTCCCGTTGCTGAGCACAGGCTCCGGACGCGCAGGCTCAGCGGCCATGGCTCACGGACCCAGCCGCTCTGCGGCATGTGGGACCCTCCCGACCCGGGGCACGAACCCGTGTCCCCTGCATCGGCAGGCGGACTCTCAACCACTGCGCCACCAGGGAAGCCCAGCAATAGTATTTTTGAAAGTTACAGTAGGGGCTAGAGGCTGTTGTCTGCAAGCAAAGAATGACAGTGGAAGGTGGTGCTATTAAAATGGGGTTGCTGAGTTTAATGAGGTGATAGAATCCTATAGTGGCAGGGCCAAGTGGTGGAACTTAATTACCAGACCTGGGTATGGTTAGCATAATACGCAGCAGGACCAGAATTGTAAATACTAAG
The DNA here is from genome assembly GCF_003031525.2 of Neophocaena asiaeorientalis asiaeorientalis. Classification (NCBI taxonomy): domain Eukaryota; kingdom Metazoa; phylum Chordata; class Mammalia; order Artiodactyla; family Phocoenidae; genus Neophocaena; species Neophocaena asiaeorientalis. The sequence goes on along the minus strand of NW_020174561.1, from coordinate 1,807,378 downwards.
AATGGTTTGGCCCTCAGAGATCTTCGGCAGTCTTTGCCAGTATATCATGATATCCTCAGGATTGAAATAGATGGCTAGCTGTCTTAATGTTTACTAGATTTATATAAACAACAAGGTTTGACATTATTCATGGCCCCTCACACAGCTCCCGGATCTGAGCTAGTTCACAGGCCCAAAAATCCTTAAAAGTAGGAAAGTCTAGGTGTTTATGAAGGATTTTCTTACAGTAACACACCCATGATTATGCTAATACTTGTAGTGGTTTTGTGTTCCTCAACAATAACAAATTGATAAAGGCTTTGAACTCTGAGGAGTTAAAATCAAGATAGTAGTTTTTTGGAAGAAGTTGAATGAGTCATCAGAGCAGACTTAAATAAAAAATACGCAAGCAAATAATGACTAATGTAGTGGATTGAATAGTGTGTCCCAAAATCACATTCACCCAGAACCTCAGAATGTGAACTTATTTGGAAATAGAGTCCTTGCAGATGTTAATAGTTAAGGATCTCGAGATGAATTCATCCTGGATCTGGGGTGAGTCCCAAGTCTAATGACTGGTGTCCTTATAAGAAGAGGAGGGGATACAGAGAAGACAAAGATGATTGGAGTGACGCAGCTACAAAGCCAGGAGTACTAAGGACTGCTGGGAGCCAAAAGAAGATAAGGAGAAACAAGGAAGGATTCTTCCCTAGTGCCTTCAAAGGGAACTGGCTCTGCTGATACCTTGATTTCAGGCTTCCAGCATCTAGAATTGTGAGAGAATAAATTACTGTTGTTTTAGCTAATTCTGGGTAATTTGTTACAGCAGTCTTAGGAAATTAGTATGACTAGTTTGAAACAAAGCTTGTGTTGAGAGTTTAGCTAAGCCACTCCATGGTATTGTTGCTTTGGCATTCATTTTGTTTGGTCAAGTGACCTGCAGGGACCCTAAACTGACACTAGCCCCCTCATGCAAGCTCATGCCCTAGATAGCAGCTGCAGAGTCACAAGCAAATGTAAGTTCCTGATGTAACTTCCCCAACAGTCCTTGTGATCCACAGTCTCCCCTGCCTCCCAGCACCTGGATGCCTTATGCTTTCCTTAGATAAGACCCCCATGGGGTTGCCAAAACCCTGCTCTTTTGATTTGAATTGACCAAGCTGGCCCTACCTTTGAACCCCAAAGCATTCTACTCACACACCCTAACAAAAGCATGTGCCCCACCCAGTTCCTGTCTGTCTGTCTGTCTGCACTCTGCCTTGACCTCCTCTTGTGGCCCTTTGAGGCATGCTGTGTCCTCCAGGACCTATGAGTAATAAACTTACCTATTTCAAATTTTTTTTTTTTTTTGTGGTCTGTTGTTGAACCACAACAGCACCCTGAGCTCCACTTAACAAACGTTCATTTAACAAGGTCCTGACAGCTTGTTAGGAAGGTTTTCATACCAGTATTTTCCTCTTCCTTTTCCTCTTGCATCCTGCAGCATAGAGAATGTGATAAATATTTGGTGGCTTGAATCCTAGAATTTTTATATTGTGAAAATAATTTGCTACATTCTATACAATCAAAATTTATCCTATCTTCAGTATGTATTATACAAAGGATTTTGAAAAAGAAAAAAATTTCATATTTCATTGCACCAATATATAATATACCATGGACCAAAGAATATCGACTAAAACAGGCACTGGCAAAGTATAAACTGGGGGTCAAATTCAGTCACGTGCCTATTTTTTGTAGGTAAAGTTTGTTGGAACACAGTCATACCTGTTCTTTTATATTGTCTGTGGCTGCTTTCACATTATAATGACAAAGCTGAATAGCTGCAATAGAGACTATATGGCCCACAAATCTGAAATCATTTATTCTGTGTCTCTTTATAGAAAAAAATGTTCAACCTCTGCATTAAGATACAATTGGATATAATAAAACATCTCATTATACATGGCCTGCATATACAATAACATGTGTGCTAGTGTTGCACCATTTTTAAAATCAAAACGTCTCTATCGTGGTTTTCTTTTTCCATTTTCAAGAGATTGCAAATTTGCCTTTGGAATTGATTTGTCATTGTCCCACAATCTTCATCTAATTACTGTGGTTCACATAGTAGTTGTAGATAAATGTTTGTTGAATACTTATTGAGTTCATTCATTTAATCAGAAATTTGTCAGCTGTAATATACGGTTGAAATGTTAGTATTAATTATATACTGACATGTTAAGTATAGGTTTGCAATTTTACCATTAACACCAGGATAAGCATATTAATTGCAAAGATTCTTGATGAATCTGTTGACAGAAATGTGAGGATAGACACTGTAAGTCAAGATGAGTCTTGTTGATGCCAGGAAAGGTGAAATCAAAGACACTAGCTTACTTACGAACGGGGATTTGAGGCTGAGAACTATGGGAAAAGTGGGAGAAAGCACATCTTTGGACACCGGGGATCTTTTCTTGAAAGAGAAATAAAAGAAGCTATCACACAGAGCAAGATATCCAAGGGACAAAACTGAGAGGAATTGGGGTGAAATACTACAAATGAGAAAAGTTTTCAATAGAAAAACAGATGAAATGAAATTAAAAGCTCTAGTTAGAGAGGAAAAGAGAGACAAGCATGGGTTGACTCTGTGCCATATTTCTAGTCTAGAACAAACAGGCTGAACTTAGAATGCTTTTCTTTCTTTGTTTTTTATTTGTTTTTAAATACAAATGTATTGATTCTAAATCTTTGGAAGTGGGATTTGGGATTTGTAATTTAAGAGACAATAGTAACTTTCATAATCATGCAGGTTTGAGAATCACTAACCCAGGTAGGAAAGAGTTAATATTCTATCACAAATATTTGGAATTTGGTACTAGGCCACTCTTGTGCTGAGTCTGACATTCTCATGGTGAGTCCAATTCTAACAACTCTTCTTCTCTTATATTTTCCTTGGTTTGAATTCCTGTCTTAGTAATCCATTTAATGCTTAGTCCACATGTGGATCTTTGCTTTGCTTTTTGTCTTTTGGTTTTTTCTCCTCATAAACTTTCCCATTTCTAGATACCAATATGGTAGCATGGCCACTGCTGGCTGCAGATAAACTTCTCTGATAGGGGCTGCTGGCATGTGTTTCTGGGTAACTTCTGTCCTTGGGTTTCCCCGTTTTCAAACTACTCCTTTTTGCTAATTATTTCTGTTTGCCATGCCCTTTAGGTTGTGTTTCCTACAAATGGCTCATTCTCCCCAAAATATCCACAAATAAGTCTGGGTCCCTTGCAAAATAAATTTATAGAATCTCCCATGACAACCACCAAATCCATCCCTTTCTCCCCTTTTTCTAAAGCATTGATCCGAAATTTGTTAGTGTTCTATGTGGAATTATAATTAATTTCAATTGAAAAAATATTGATTATGCAAATACCACTAATTAATGTAGCTCTAAGTGTGTCATATATTTTGATAGAAGCATAAACAAAGTCATGAAAGAGCGATTATTTTTGCCTGACAATAGAAAGTGACATTTGATCTGGTTCTTTGGGAATATCAACAATAACAAAAGTTTCAGGAAGGAGCTTTCGAATCAGGTGGTAGAAAGACCAATATGAAGTTAATATAAAAGTCACAAAAGTCCATGGCATGTTTATGAACAAGTCGACAAGTAAGATGTAACGGTAGAGAAGAAAGAGGTAAAAGTAGGTTGGAAGCCAGAAAATAAATTTAAAAGTGCTTAAAGCACTGTAGACAGCCAACAACATACTTTGTTTTGGGAAATGCCATCATCATGTTCTTATTTTAGAAGATGGCTAGAAAACAAAAGATAGTTTTTAGTATTATTGAACTCAGTTAGCTCTCTCCCTCATCTTGGCTTATTCCATTTTTGTTTTCTAAGTATTCATGCCTTCCCCTTCACTTAACAGTTACTGGCCTAAATTCATTTACTGATCTCATGTTCGTATTCCAAAATTTTCTAATTGATTTCTGGATTTTGCATTAGGCTCAGAAATAAGAGTTTTGAGAGCTATGTATCTGAAATTTCATATTGTAATTATTCTGGTGTATGTTCTTCATCAGTCTATCGATTGTTCTGTAGCTGGTTCTTTTCTAATCATTACAATCTTGATTTGAGATAATTCAATCAGGGCAGTTACTTGCTCAAGGGTAATCTCGGAAGGGGACAACAGAGTATAGCATATGAGGGGAATTTGGCTGTTGCACATCCAAAGCGGTGTTCTCTAATTTGTTCGCACGCAACTTACTACATTCTTTACTCACCTCAAGAGGTGCATTTCCCTTCACTTTTAGAGTAGACAGGATGTCACCATGACTCATATTCTTGTCACTTGCGTCACAAACTTCCGACCCAGAGTTATCTTTTTCAGTTGATTCTGATCCATGGCAGGGCCCTCCACTTATCCCTTTTTCATCTAGGTCTGCTTCCAGTGCCAGTCAGCAGGGTAAGTATGAATAGTATAGGGGAGTTTCCCACTTTCCCATGACCTGCCCAAGCCTTGTCATTTCATCCGCTCAGGCATCATTAGGCTTTTTTAGACCTTGTCACATAATCCTAGAAAAATCTGAAAATTGCTAAGGATCTGGAGAAGAATGTATTAAAGTATGGCAGTGTTCTCCAGTTTGATTCAGATTTCATTGTTTTTGTCAAATGCTCTATTTATGGTCTGTGGATGTGGCCATTTGAAAATTTTGATCAGACTGTTTCCCTTTTGTTGCATTTTTTGGATTTCCGATTATAGGTCTCAGAAAGAGGAAGAGTAAAAATGCTCATTCCATAATATTTTAGTGGAACTCTAAGCTAGGTTTATCATCACTCATTTTTATGTTATTCTTCATATGTTAGAACGGATATTGTAATACTCAAATATTTAAGGATTCTTAGCATTTTAAAATTCTCTCTCTATATATGTAGAAGAGATCAAACATCTGATTTATCTTTATATTCAAACCAATTCAAATTAAAAATTTGCACTGGGGAGCACTCCTATGCAGCTGTACTATATTTTCCAGTATATGCAAAGCAATTATTTTTATGGGAAAAGTCAATTATGCTGTAAAATATGTCTCCGTCAAACTTTCTTTTAACCAAACCAACTGTGCTAAAAGTACACAAAGTATTCTTGGGGGTAATATATATTATATAGTATAATTTTTAGAACATGAATTCTAGAATATACAATATGATGTAAAATTTGAAAAAAAATATGTGCAGTTATATACTCTATGAGAGTTATTGTATTAAAGAAAGGAATTTTAAAAATCTGATTCTGGTCCTGGAGATTCCAAAAACGGACTGTTAGGAGAAATCTATTTAACACTCCCAAATTTTCATTCCATGTTCTGTAAAGAACATAGACAAGATGTCTGAAAGCTTTACTATCTAGAGACTTTCTGAATGTAGGACAATTCTTTCCCTTACATTTTGTTTTTTGAATGTGTCTATAATTATTTAACTTTATTATGTTACAATTCAAGTATTGAAGAACATATATTGAGAAAAAATTCATTAAAAAAAACAACTGAGCATTACACTTATAACTGTCCAAAATGAACATCAAGTTTTATAATTATATTATTGGTAATTTGACTGAAATTCAAATAAAATCATCTATGTTTTTCTCCAAAAACTGTTAGATGTTAAAAATTTCCTGTTTTCAAGTTAATATTTCTGGAGAAGCTATATTTCCCTCTGTCTCTGTCTCTCTCCCACATACACACCTACCTCTACATACATGAGTTGACACATACATTACAGAAAATGGAAAGTGCCTATAATCTAATCACCCCACGTATTGTTATGTTAAAATGTATTTCCATCTAGTCCTAACTTTCTGTGTTTGCTTACTATTATTATATTGGGATCCTATTTTATGTAAAGTTATATAGATTTTTTTTTTGTAGAAAATTACGTCGTGGACATTTTCCCATGTCATTTTAAGATTCTTCCAAAAAAAGCAAAGAGTTTGATTTCCTGGAAAGCGTTCTAACTTTTAGTTGACTTTGGATTAATTTTTTTAAGCTTAACTTTGTCAGTTTGAATAAGGCAACTGATGCAGCTATTTATGTTTTCATATGCAATAGTAGTTCTTGTACATAATTCTAATAGGAGGATTGAATTAAATTTTAAAATATCTATGGTCATATAATAATATTACCTCCATAATAATACCATTGCCAGTCACTCATAAAATATGTACATGAAGGAAAGAGAGTAGAAAAAAATGTTCAACCCCTGTATTAAGATACAGTTGGGTATAATAAAACATCTCATTATACATGGTCTGCATATACAGCAACATACATGCTAGTGTTTCACCACTATTAAAATCAAAAACTAGATGTTTTTCATCCAATTTTGATTAAAATTGGAGTTGATACCTGAGGCCACAAAGGTCAAGCTAATATTTGGTGATAAAACTTTAATGATAATATTTAAGAAGCTGGTCACACAAGTTCTTTTGATCATGCAAAGCAATGGATTTATCCATTACTTTCTTTACAAAGAAAGGTAATAGCAAATATTTACATGGAAGTTACCATGAAAATTAGGTGAAATCTGTACTTATTCTGTATCTTGCTTCTTAAAAATATTTTTTCTAAAAAGAGGGAGAGATATTTTCCATAGTATTCACACATTTGAGTAGTACCAAGGACAATAAACTTGTAATCTTTAGATTTTGCGTGTTTGCTTTAGGAAAGAAAAACTTTTAGAATTATGGAATATTGTTCATTCAAAATGATAAGCTTTGTTTGGCATATGAGGTTGATTTTCTCACCACTGCAGTGATAAGTAACCTGCTGATTCTGACCTCATTCATCCAGTTTTGATTAACTCAACTATTCTAAAGGATGTATTAGTCAGGGTCCTCCAGAGAAACAGAACTGATAGGCAGATAGATAGATAGATAGATAGATAGATAGATAGATAGATAGATACGGAAAGAGATTTATTATGAAAGATTGGCTCATGCGATGATGGTGGCTGAGGAGTCTGCCAGTGTCCGAGAGCAGGAGAAGATGGATATCCAGGTCAAGCAGAAAGTAAATTCACTCTTCCTCCACGTTTTTGTTACATTTGGACCCACTGTGGATTGGATGATGTCCACTGGCATTAGTGAGGACACTCTTCACTAAGTTTACCAATCCAAATGCTAATGTCATCCAGAAATACCCTCACAGACACACCTAGAAATAATGTTTACCAGCTATCTAGGCATCCCTTAGCCCAGTCAAGTTGACACATAAAATTAACCATCACATAATGACTATTAGTGTTTTATAATGCTTTATTTTCCAAGTAAAAAAAAAATGTGGCTAACAAATTCCACTTTAAAACACAGTAGTGAAGACTGATTTTCCATGATATTATACAGTTTGTATAATAGTGTATTCTCATGTGCACCAGAAACATACTAGGTTTTTAGCAAATATGTTCTGAATGACTGTACAAATTACTGTATGGATGTAATAAAAATAAAGGGCTAGTGAAAAGGACTATTATTTTTTGGACAAGTAACAATAGATTTAAACTGCTAGCAATGATTTAATTTTTATTTAGGATTTATAATTCATATTTATATACTGCAGTGATTTTTGGAAAAAAATATTAACCCATCAATGGAGGCTGAACTATGTTTAGTCTTTCCATAATCTTTTTTATTTTTATTTATTTTTAAACATCATTATTGTAGTATAACTGCTTTACGATGGTGGGTTAGTTTCTGCTTTATAACAAAGTGAATCAGTTACACATATACATATATCCCCATACCTCTTCCTTCTTTCGTCTCCCTGCCTCCCACCCTCCCTATCCCACCCCACTAGGTGGTCACAAAGCACCGAGCTGATCTCCCTGTGCTATGCGGCTGCTTCCCACTAGCTATCTATTTTACATTTGGTAGTGTATATATGTCCATGCCACTCTCACTTTGTCCCATCTTACCCTTCCCCCTCCCCGTATCCTCAAGTCCATTCTCCAGTAGGTCTGCGTCTTTAGTCCCATCTTGGCCCTAGGTTCTTCATGTCCATTTTTTGTTTGTTTTTTAGATTCCATATATATGTGTTAGCATACGGTATTTGTCTTTCTCTTTCTGACTTACTTCACTTTGTATGACAGGCTCTAGGTCCATCCACCTCACTACAAATAACTCAATTCTGATTTTTTGTTGTTAGTGTATAGGAATGCCAGAGTTTTCTGTGCATTAATATTGTATCCTGCAACCTTACCAAAATCACTGATTAGTTCTAATAGTTTTCTGGTGGCATCTTAAGGATTTTCTATGTATAGTATCATGTCATCTGCAAACAGTCACAGCTTTACTTCTTCTTTTCCAATTTGTATTCCTTGTATTTCTTTTTCTTCTCTGATTGCCATGGCTAGGACTTCCAAAACTATGTTGGATAAGAGTGGCAAGAGTGGACATCCTTGTATTGTTCCTGATCTTAGTGGAAATGGTTTCAGTCTTCACCATTGATGATGATGTTGGCTGTGCATTTGTCATATATGGCCTTTATTATGTTGAGGTAAGTTCCCTCTATGCCTACTTTCTGGAGGTTTTTTATCATAAATGGGTGTTGAATTTTGTCAAAAGCTTTCTCTGCATCTATTGAGATGATCATATAGTTTTTCTCCTTCAGTTTTTTAATATAGTGTATCACATTGATTGATTGGTGTATATTGAAGAATCCTTGCATTCCTGGGATAAACCCCACTTGATCATGTTGTATGATCCTTTAAATGTGCTGTTGGATTCTGTTTGCTAGTATTTTGTAGAGGATTTTTGCATCTATGTTCATCAGTGATACTGGCCTGTAGTTTTCTTTCTTTCTGACATCTTTTTCGGGTTTTGGTATCAGGGTGATAGTGGCCTTGTAGAATGAGTTTGGGAGTGTTCCTCCCTCTGCTATATTTTGGAAGAGTTTGAGAAGGATAGGTGTTAGCTCTTCTCTAAATGTTTGATAGAAGTCACCTGTGAAGCCATCTTTTATTTGTTGGAAGGTTTTTAATCACAGTTTCAATTTCAGTGCATGTGATTGGTCTGTTCATATTTTCTATTTCTTCCTGGTTCAGTCTTGGAAGGTTGTGCATTTCTAAGAATTTGTCCATTTCTTCCAGGTTGTCCATTTTATTGGCATATAGTTGCTGTAGTAATCTCTCATGATCCTTTGTATTTCTGCAGTGTCCGTTGTTACTGCTCCTTTTTCATTTCTAATTCTATTAATTTGAGTCTTCTCCCTTTTTTTCTTGACAAGTCTGGCTAATGGCTTATCAATTTTATCTTCAAAAAGAACCAGCTTTTAGTTTTGTCGATCTTTGCATCATTTCTTTTGTTTCTTTTTCATTTATTTCTGATCTGATCTTTATGATTTCTCTCCTTCTGCTAACTTTGGGGTTTTTTTGTTCTTCTTTCTCTAATTGTTTTAGGTGTAAGGTTGTTTATTTGTGATGTTTTTTATTTCTTAAGGTAGGCTTGTATTGCTATAAAATTCCATCTTAGAACTGCTTTTGCTGCATCCCATAGGTTTTGGGTCATTGTGTTCTCATTGTCATTTGTTTCTAGGTACGTTTTGATTTCCTCTTTGATTTTTTCAGTGATCTCTTGGTTATTAAGTCGTGTATTGGTTAACCTCCATGTGTTTTATTTTTTACAGACCTTTTCCTGTAATTCATATCTAGTCTCATAGCGTTGTGGTCAGAAAAGATACTATAGTTTGATTAATATGTGTCTTGGCGTGTTTATCCTTGGATTCATCCTGTATTGGACTCTCTGTGCTTCCTGGACTTGATTAACTATTTCCTTTCCCATATTAGGGAAGTTTTCAGCTATAGTCTCTTCAAATATTTTCTCAGTCCCTTTCTTTTTCTCTTCTTCTTCTGAGACCCCTATTATTCAAATGTTGGTGCATTTAATGTTGTCCCAAGGTCTCTGGGACTGTCCTCAATTCTTTTAATTCTTTTTTCTTTATTCTGCTCTGCAGTAGTTATTTCCACTGTTTTATCTCCTAGGTCACTTATCCATTCTTCTGCCTCAGTTATTCTACTTTTGATCCCTTGTAGAGAATTTTTAATTTCATTTATTGTGTTTTCTTCACTGTTTGTTTGCTCTTTAGTTCTTCTAGGTCATTGCTAAATGTTTCTTGTATTTTCTCCATTCTATTTCCAAGATTTTGGATCACCTTTTTTATTATTATTCTAAATTCTTTTTTAGGTAGACTGCCTATTTCCTCTTCATTTATTAGGTCTGGTGGGTTTTTACCTTGCTCCTTCATCTGCTGTGTGTTTCTCTGTCTTCTCATTTTTCTTAACTTACTGTTTTGGGGGTCTTCTTTTCACAGGCTGCAGGTTCATAGTTCCCATTGTCTTTGGTGTCTGCCTGCAGTGGCCAAGATTGGTTCAGTGGGTTGTGTAGGCTTCCTGGTGGAGGGGACTAGTGCCTGTGTTCTGGGTGATAAGGCTGGATCTTGTGTTTCTGGTGGGCAGGTCCATGTCTGGTGGTGTGTTTTGGGGTGTCTGTGACCTTATTATGATTTTAGGCAGCCTCTCTGCTAATGGGTGGGGTTGTGTTCCTGTCTTGCTAGTTGTTTGGCATAGGGTGTCCAGCACTGTAGCTTGCTTGTCATTGAGCGAAGCTGGGTCTTGTCATTGAGATGGAGATCTCTGGGAGATTTTCGCCGTTTGATATTATGTGGAGCTGTGAGGTCTCTTGTGGACCAATGTCCTGAACTTGGCTCTCTCACCTCAGGGGCACAGCCCTGATACCTGGGTGGAGCACCAAGAGCCTGTCCTCCATACGGCTCAGAATAAAAGGGAGAAAAAAAGAAAGAATGAAAAAGATAAAATAAAGTTGTTAGAATAAAAAATAATTATTAAAAAATATAGAAAGTAATAAAAAGAAAGATAGAAAGAGAGAGCAAGCAAATCAAAAACAAATCCACCAATGATAACAAGCACTAAAACCTATAGCAAAAAAAAAAAAAGGAAAAAAAACCCAAAACGGACGGATAGAACCCTAGAACAAATGGTAAAAGCAAAGCTATACAGACAAAATCACACACAGAATCATACACATACACACTCACAAAAAGAGAAACAGGGGGAAATACCTATGTATCATTACTCCCAAAGTCCACTGCCTCAATTTGGGATGATACGTTGTCTATTCAGGTATTCCACAGATGCAGGGTACATAAGGTGATTGTGGAGATTTAATCTGCCGCTCCTGGGGCTGCTGTGAGGGATTTCCCTTTCTCTTCTTTGTTCTCACAGCTTCCGGGGCTCAGCTTTGGATTTGGACCCGCCTCTGCGTGTTGGTCATCTGAGGGTGTCTGTTCTTCGCTCAGACAGGACAGGGTTAAAGGAGCAGCTGATTCGGGGGCTCTGGGTCACTCAGGCTGGTGGGGAGGGAGGGGCACATAGTGCGGGGCGGGCCTGCAGCGGCAGAGGCTGGCATGACGTTTCCCCAGCCTGAGGCATGCCGTGCGTTCTCCCGGGGAAGTTGTCCCTGGATCACGGGACCCTGGCGGTGGCTGACTGCACAGGCTCCCCGGAAAGGAGGTGTGGATAGTGACCTGTGTTCGCACACAGGCTTCTTGGTGGCGCCAGCAGCAGCCTTAGCGTCTTATGCCCGTCTCTGGGGTCCACACTTTTAGCCGTGGATCGCGCCCGTTTCTGGAGCTCCTTTGAGCAGCGTTCTTAATCCCCTCTCCTCATGCACCAGGAATCAAAGAGGCAAGAAAAAGCCTTGTCTCTTCGGCAGCTCGAGGCTTTTTCCCGGACTCTCTCCCGGCTAGCTGTGGCGCACTAGCCCCTTCAGGCTGTGTTCACGCCGCCAACCCCATCCTCTCCCTGGGATCCAACCGAAGCCCAGCCTCAGCTCCCAGACCCGCCCACCCCGGCGGGTGAGCAGACAAGCCTCTCGGGCTGGTGAGTGCCGGTCAGCACCGATCCTCTGTGCAGGAATCTCTCCGCTTTGCCCTCCGCACCCCTGTTGCTGTGCTCTCCTCTGTGGCTTCAAAGCTTCCCCCCTCCACCTCCCGCAGTCTCCGCCCATGAAGGGGCTTCTAGTGTGTGGAAACCTTTCCTCTTTCACAGCTCCCTCCCACCGGTGCAGGTCCCGTCCCTATTCTTTGTCTTTTTTTTTTTTTTTCTTTTGCCCTACCCAGGTACGTGGGGAGTTTCTTACCTTTTGAGAAGTCTGAGGTCTTCTGCCAGCGTTCAGTAGGTGTTCTGTAGGAGTTGTTCCACGTGTAGATGTATTTCTGATGTATTTGTGGAGAGGAAGGTCTCCGCGTCTTACTCTTCCACCATCTTGAAGCTCCTTCTCAGTCTTTCCATAATCTAAAAGAAGCTGTTAAAATATAGAATATGAAGGGTGACAGGCTCTTCTGCCTTTGAAGCCTCATTCTCTCTCTATGATGAGCATTATTCCAGTCTCAGACTATACAGCTACTGAATGTAGTAGATGGGTGAGAGAAAAATTAGTCCTAGAAAAAAAGGGCATTCCTCAGAATATTCAGCCAGGATTCATTCTGACTGCACATGGCAGAAATCCAACTGGAACACATTTACTCCGAGAGTGGTATTGGTTATCTACTCAGACTTTAGGAATCACAAAGCATTAGCTATTCTCAGAAATGACTGAGAACAGGGATTTGAAAGACATCAGGTGTTGATCATTCTCTGTCTTCACCTTAGTATTTTCTCTCATAATTCAGGCTTTTTACAGCTGACTAGCTAATTCACCATGGCAGTGCCAGCTCTCGAGCTAGTGTATTTCCATTGTGCTATGCAAGACACGTTACATATCATACTTCAGTCCTCAGGTTAAAAAGTCATAGAGGAATAAATTAATTAGTCTTATTTTGCTGAAGTGTCCAAAAATAGAGTTCTTGGGTACAATGATTAGGTAATTCCCTCTACAACAGTGTGGTTAGGTTCAGGGGAGGGACAGTCCCCCCACATAAGAAGGTGCCGTGCTATTCCTGGGATGTTCAGTAATTTAGAAAATTCATCAGTCTGAGACTCTTAGCTAGAAACTGGTTATCATTTAATAGGAAAAAACTAATCTACTAGATTATAAAATTGCTAGTAGCATGAAGAGGTCAAAAAATGAAAATGGTTTCTGTGTGTGTGTGTGTTTGTGAAAGAGAGAAAGATTTAATGTCTCACTGGTTCTGAAAAGAATGATTTTTGTTTCTTCTCGTTTGTTCGTTTTTAGAAAATGAAATCCAGTAGCTAATGGTTTAGACGTCCGTGTAAGATAGGTGTTAGAGGTTTCTTGTGATAAAAGAATATTTAAGTAACAATGAAATTATGAAGATATAAATGATAGGAAAGTCAGTCAAGACTAAGAGAAGATTTCCTAAGTCAAATCCTTGATATCGTATGACTCTGAAAGTGTTTTCTCTCTTTTTACTCTTTTTTTCATTTCCTGACGTTTTCTGTGACTTCCCTAAAACTGACTAAATCTGTCAAGGACATTGTATTAGAACAGCCAGCCCTTATCCTAACTACCAGATGAGCAATTGTATGAGTGAGCCTGGGCGAGATCATCTGAACCCAACAAGATTAATAGAAACACCCAGACCACCTGTGTACTCATGAGAACTAAAAAGAAGTTGTTTAAGACACTGAATTTGGAAGTGATTATTTCAGAATCCTGAAATATTCTAAGTCCTTTTCCAGAAACATGGAACTGGTTGTGCTAGCAGGGTAGCCACAGAGATGAAGCGCTAAGCATGCTTGAGTCCATGGACAATTGTATGATTTTCCTCAGGGGACCAAGCACATGCTTGTGCTGACTTGGAAGCCCCAGAGACGGCTCTCTGGGCTGCCAGAGCCACCACAAAAGCCCAGAACCGCTCTTGCTTTCCAGGAAGCAGTGGAGAGTTACCCCTGTCTCAGTGATTTCAGGATTTTCTACCTTACTTCAGAACCCCAGAATCAACACTGCTGAAAATTAAGCCTCAGTGATGATGCCAGTAACCTGGCCAAGCTTCTAGCAAAATTTTAAGTCCCTTCCAGGGCCCAAACAACTCTTGTGCTGGGCTGGAAGACCCAGAGAGTGCCTCTTGCACCACCAGAACTACCAAAAACTTTCTAAGTCTACTTGGGGGCCCAGGAACCATTTTTGCCTTCCTAGAAAAGTTTGAGAAAGTATTACCCTCTGCCTGAGTGTTCTTAGAATTTTCAACCTCACCTCAGAGCCTGGAGCGGTTGCCGAAAATTGACGTACAACGAGGGTGTCCTCAGCCTGGCTGAGCTAATGGAACTTTTCTAAATTCCTTTTTTGTCCCAGGAAAAGTTTGTGCTGTACTGGAAGGCATAGAAATCTTACCTTACCTTTATTTTTTTTCTTTTTTTCTTTTTTCTGGTACGCGGGCCTCTCACTGTTGTGGCCTCTCCCGTTGTGGAGCACAGGCTCCAGACGTGCAGGCTCAGAGGCCATGGCTCACGGGCCCAGCCACTCCGTGGCATGTGGGATCTTCCCGGACCAGGGCACGAACCCGTGTCCCCTGCATCGGCAGGCGGACTCTCAACCACTGCGCCACCAGGGAAGCCCCCTTACCTTTATTTTTGAAAGCTATTCACTGATCATTAAATTCTAAGTTGACAGTCTTTTTTTCTTTTTTTTTTTTCCCCTTCAGTATTTAAAGATGATGCTACATCTATGGCTCACAAAATATCTCAGGAAAAGTCTTTTGTCATTCTCATATCTGTTCCTGTGTACACGGTGTGTCTTCTTTTCTCTGGCACCTTTTAAGACTTTCTCATCACTGGTTTTTAGCAATTTGTTATGTTCTGCTTTGCTCTGATCTCTATGTGGCTTAAGTTTCATTGAGATTCTTGAATCTGAAATCTTATTAGATATGTGAGTTCATAGTTTTTATCAAATTTGGAAATTTTTTGGATATATTACTTCAATTTTTTTTCTACTGTCCTCTTTCAAGAATTCCAACTACACATATGTTAGACAGCTTAGATTAATATACTGTTTTTTTATCTTTTAAAAAATTATGCTTCAGTTTGGAAACTTTTATTTCTTTATAATTGATCCCTTGTTCTGCACTCTCTTGTGTTGTTTATCTCATCCACTGTAGTTGCCATTTCAAATATTGTAATCTTCATCTCTGATTGGGGCGTTTTAGTACTTTCTATTTCCATCCACATCATATTTATGTTTTTATGTATATTCTTGAGTGTCATGTATATCATATTCACAATAGATTTTTAAAGGCTTTTGTCTACTAAGTTCATCATCTGTATTACTTCTGAGTCTATTTCTATTTACTAATTTTTCTCTGGTAATGAACCATATTTTCCTGTTACTTTGCACCCCTGATCATTTTTGATTGGATGCTGTACATTATAAATTTTACTTTGTTGGATTTTGTTGTATTTCTTAAAGAGTGTTGGTCTTTGTTCTGGCACGTAGTTAAAGTATTGAGGTGGTTTGGATCCAGTGAAAACTTGTTTTTAAGCTTTGTTAGTTCTGTCCAGTAGCCTTTAGTTTACAGCTAATTAGGTATCAGTCCTAAGAAAATTTGATTCTGAATATTCTATCCAATGTCCCGTGATTTATGAGGTCTCTCTACTCTGGCTGGTGAAAAGCAAAGTATTCATAAGTATTCTGCAAAAATTCTTTGGTCTTTCCAGTGGTGCTTTTTGGAGTCTTATGGAGTTTCACTTCAAGTTTGTTGAGATCAGCATTTAGACAAACATTTAAGGGTAACCTCTTTGCAGAGTTCCAGAGCTCTGTCTCTCTCAGTGCAACTCTCTTTCCTCTGGTATTCTGCCCCATGGGTCTATTCAGATCTCCTTTCTCATATTCCAGCCTCTGTCTACTTAGCTTGTTGACTACTGGACTTTATTAGGATTTCTCTCCCTAAGAAGTGCCCTGGAAATGGCATTAGGTAGTACACAGGAGCAATTGTAGGTTCATCTCATTGTCAAGACGCTTGCACTGGCTTTTATCCAAGACTAAATGTAGTTGTTTTAGATATTTGTCCATTTTTCTAAGTGTCTATGATGGGAGGGAAATCCCTATAGAAATTAATTCTTTTTTTTTTTTTTTGCGGTATGCGGGCCTCTCACTGTTGTGGCCTCTCCCGTTGCGGAGCACAGGCTCCGGACGCGCAGGCCCAGCGGCCATGGCTCACGGGCCCAGCCACTCCGCGGCATGTGGGATCCTCCCGTACCGGGGCACGAACCCGCGTCCCCTGCATCGGCAGGCGGACTCTCAACCACTGCGCCACCAGGGAAGCCCTAGCAATTAATTCTTCATGGAAATTTTTTTTTTTAATTGGTGGCTGAGTGTACTTATGTTTTCCATATTTTAAAACATATTATAATATATATGGAATCTAAAAAAAAGTGGTTATGAAAAACCTAGGGGCAGGGCAGGAATAAAGACGCAGATGTAGAGAATGGACTTGAGGACATGGGGAGGGGGAAGGGTAAGCTGGGATGAAGTGAGAGAGTGGCATGGACTAATATACACTACCAAATGTAAAATAGACAGCTAGTGGGAAGCAGCCACATAGCACAGGGAGATTAGCTCGGTGCTTTGTGACCACCTAAAGGGGTAGGACGGGGAGGGTGGGAGGGAGACGCAAGAGGGAGGAGCTATGGGGATATATGTATATGTATACCTGATTCACTTTGTTATAAAGCAGAAACTAACATACCATTGTAAAGCAATTATACTCCAATAAAGATATTTAAAAATAAAAATAATAATTGAGTTTTTAAAGTTTTCTCATACTATTATAGTTGCTGTGGGTGACTTAATATTTATAATCTGAAATTCTTGCTTTCCAGGAGGATACGAAGGATAAATATATTAAAGACTCAGTGAAGGGATGAGTTTGCTGGCGACTGATTGTATACATAGAAATCAGGAAGAACTTCAAAGATTTGAGTCTGTTTAAGTTGAAGAAATCTTTCCAAGGTATGTTGTGATTTATTATTATTTTTTAGTGAACTAGCATTTTTTAAGTTAAAAAAGTAAAACATTAATTTTGATAATTGATAATATTGAAGAATGACTCTAGCAAAAAAAAAAAAACCACAAAACTCCCTTTTTTTGAACCTTTAAGGAAAAATCCAAGAGAATCTTCAGATAAATTCTTAGACTAATAGGACAGTTAATCAATAGGACTAATAGGACAGTTTGTTGATGTAAGATTTTTGTTCTGCGGGTATAAAGTTACAGTTATAAAAGATGCATAAGTTCTAGAAATCTGCTGTACAACATCCTGCCTATAATTAACAATACAGCATTGTGCACTTAGAAATTTGTTAAAAGAGTAGATCTTATGTGTCTTACCACAGAATAAAACAAAAGAAAAACAAAACCAATAAAACAAGCAGAAAACCCGAAAGGTTTTTCATATGGATGGATATGTTTATTACCTTAATTATGATAATGGTATCATGGGTGTCTGTGTATATTCACATTCATCAGATTGTAAACATTAAATATGTGAAGTTTTTTCTATATCAATTATAGCTCAACAAAGCTGAAAAAAACACCTGTACACATTGTTCATAGCAGCTTTAATTGTAATAGCCCAAATTTGGAAACAGCCCAGATGTCCTTCATTCAACAAGTAAATGGTTAAATAAACTGTAGTATGTCCCTACAATGGATTATTGTTCAGCTAAAAAATAAAATAAAATTTAAAAAGAACAAACTACTGATACATGCGACAACTTGGATGGATCTCAGGGCATTATGGTGAATGAGATAAAAAAATAATCTCAAAAAGTTACATAATGTATATTTCAATTTCTGCATCATTCTTGAAAAGACAAAGTTAAAGAAATGGAGAACAGATCAGTAGTTAGGGAAGGAGGGAGGTGTGACTTTAAAATGGTATCTCCAGGGGGTTCCTTTGTGGTGACATAACAGTTCTATATCTTGATTAAGATGGTGGTTTATATGAATCTAAACATGACAAAAAATGCATAAAGCTATACACAAAGACATACGAAAAAGAGAATTTGTGCAGAAACTGGTGACATTTGAATAAAGTCTTTAGGGTAATTAATTGTATTTCATCAATGTCAATTTCCTGGTTTTGATTATGTATGTACTATAGTAATATAAGATGTTACCATTGAGGGACACTAAGTGATGGGTACATGGGACCTTTCTGCACTATTTTTACAAGTTCTGGAGCCTATAATTATTTCAGGATAAAAGTTTTAAAGCACAATTAATTGTATAATTTTGAATACTAGAAAAACCAGAAAATGTAATTTAGAAAAAAAATATTTACCATAGCAATAAAGCATACATATTATCCTAAAAATAACTATAAAAATATACTGAAGGGAAAATAAATCTGTAAGACAGTTAAGAGAGAAAATCCTAAACCTTTTTTAAAAGTTTTATTTATTTTTGGCTGTGTCGGGTCTTCATTGCTGCACATGGGCTTTCTCTAGTTGCAGTGAGCGGGGGCTACTCTTCATTGTGGTGCGCGGACTTCTCATCGTGGTGGCTTCTCTTGTTGCGGAGCACAGGCTCTAGGCACGCGGGCTTCAGTAGTTGTGGCGTGCAGGCTCAGTAGTTGTGGCTCGCGGGCTCTAGAGCACAGGCTCAGTAGTTGTGGCACACGGGCTTAATTGCTCCGCGGCATGTGGGATCTTCCTGAACCAGGGCTCAAACCCATGTCCCCTGCATTGGCAGGCAGATTCTTAACCACTGTACCACCAGGGAAGTCCATTAAACCTTTTTTAAAGCAATTCAAGAAAACCTAAATACATGGAGAGATGTACATGTTTATACATGATTAGTCAATATGATAAAGATGTTAGTTTTCCCTAAATTATATGTTCTATGTAATTCTGATCAAAGTACCAACCAGGTTTTTAATGAAACTTGAAAGGCTAATTATAAAATTTACATGAAAGCACAAAGGCCCAAATATATCAAAGATGCTCCTGAAAAAGTATAAAGTTGGAGAATGTGTCCTATGCAATCCAAAATATAACAAGGATATATTAAATTAAATGCAGTATGGTATTCAAGCAAGGATAAAAGGATGGACTAGAGAGAATAAGTATCCTAGAAACACACCCATGAATACTTGGAAAATTGAGTTACAAAACAGGTAGCATGTCAAATCAGTGGACTCTTTGGAAATATGTTGAGGCTATAGGTTAACTGTAAAACAAAACATAAATATAAAACAAATATATTAGAATCGATTCCAGGTGGATTAAGTATCAATATATGAAAACTAAGAATTTAAATTTTTAGAAGATAAAAAAGACTATCTTATCGCTTCGGGATAGTGAAGATTTTCTTACATAAAATACAAAAATCACAGTCCCTAAAAAAATGATTGACAAAATTCAATATAATAAATTAAACAGTGTGCATCAAACAATTGCTATAAAAATTGAAAAGATATGTACCAGACTTTTAGAACAGATTTACAATGATCTACACACAATACAAAATAAAACATGAACAAACATTATGAGCTGGTAATTCATTGAAATGGAACTCAACCAGAAGTATACAGTTTCAGTAATAATCAGTGAGTTAAAATTAAAACCACAGTGAGATGTTATTTCAGAACCAGCAGACAAGAAAACACTAAGAGTCTGACAATACCAATGCTCATTTATATAGGGAGCAATGTGTAAATCACATACACTCCAGGTAAGATATTATAAGCACTTTATATATCTATTTGCTAATATCTAATTAATATGACAATATGAAAGACCTATAGCTAGGCAGTTCCTCTCCCAGGAATCGTTCAAACATCTCATATTAGTATTTATTTAGAGGTTCATAATAGCCCTTTTACTATATTGTTACCCATTGTTATTCATATTGTACATGTATTTGGTATGTTTTTTTTTTTGTTTTTTGTTTTTTTTGCGGTACATCGGCCTCCCACCGTTATGGCTCTCCCGCCACAGAGCACAGGCTCCGGACGCGCAGGCCCAGCAGCCATGGCTCACGGGCCTAGCCGCTCCGCGGCATGTGGGATCCTCCCAGACTGGGGCACAAACCCGTGTCTCCTGCATCAGCAGGCGGACTCTCAACCACTGTGCCACCAGGGAAGCCCTGGTATGTTTTTATAATGAAAAAAATTTTAATCTATGTATAATGTAGTTCTATCTTTATTAGATTTTTAAAATAACATTATGCTGCCTTTGCAAAAAGATTTTGAATGCTTTATTCTCTTTCTACTCTTTGGAATGAATTAAATTGCATTGAAGTTATCTATTCATTTTATGTCAGTAGTTTCACTCATGCCAAGGTTTAAAATTTATCTATATTGTGTTTAGCAAAATAATTCCTTACGATTTTTTTCTAATACACTCTGTAGATGTATTTTTCCATTCTCCTTTGTTTTCTTCTTTATTTCCACTGAATTAGCTTAGTCAGTGGTTTATCTATTTTATTTTTTTCCCATTTGCATTTTTTTAAATTAATTTATTTATTTTTGGGTGTGTTGGGTCTTCGTTTCTGTGCGAGGGCTTTCTCTAGTTGCAGTGAGCGGGGGCCACTGTTCATTGCAGTGCGTGGGCCTCTCACTGTCGCGGCCTCTCTTGTTGCGGAGCACAGGCTCCAGACGCACAGGCTCAGTAGTTGTGGCGCTCGGGCTTAGTTGCTCCGTGGCATGTGGGATCTTCTCAGACCAGGGCTCGAACCCGTGTCCCCTGCACTGGCAGGCAGATTCTCAACCACTGCGCCACCAGGGAAGCCCTCCCATTTGCATTTTCAAAGAACCACGTCGTTGATTTATTTATTAGTTCTGATTTTCTGTTTTCTAGTTCATTAATTTCAGCTTTTATATTACTTAGTTTCTTCCTCCAACTTTCCTTGTTTTATTTTTCTGTATTTTTTCTAACTTGCTGGGTTTAATGGTCAATAAATTTTCATTTCTTCTTAGTTTGTATTGTAAATATTTAAAGCTATGCATTTCTCTTTCCAGAGTACAGTCCATTGATTCTAGTACATAGTATTTTCAGTATCAACATTCCTAGATATTTTGAAATTGTGTTCTTGATTTATTTTATTTAAATGTTTTTTAAGGCTATTTCTTAGCCTTAAAAATTTCAATTGTTTTGTTTCCAGCTTTACTATGAATTTCTAGTTTTACTGCACTATGATCAGAATGTATAATTTTATTTTTTTATAAAATATTTTAATTCCCTTTGTATTCAGTTAATTATGATGGTTTTTGTACCCCTGAAAAGAAAGTTTGTTTTCTAGTTTTATAGTCTGAATTCTAAAGAAAATTAATTTGATTTCTTTTACGTTTACTCATATTTTTTATTTGCTGTTTAGTGCTGATGGAAATAAATTAATTTATCTTCTAATTTATCTTTGTTTCTATGTTTCTCCTTGCATTTCTTGTAGTTTTTATTTATGAATATCGAAGCTCTTCTGTTTGATTTTAAAGTCATTATAAAGTCTCCTCATTACAATTATCATGATTCTTAACTTTTAGGTTTTCCTTAATTGTTTCAAATTAGTTTTTATTAATATTGATACTGGAATATTTGAAAGAAAAATACTTATGATAGATTTTCATGATTCAGTTTGCTCTATTTTTAGAGTGTCCTTCTTTTCCTTCAGAAAAGTTTATTTTTCCACCTTCAGTTCAAACTGTTGATGTAAGATTATGCTTCTTGTTTTCTTTTTGTTTGCATTTTCTGGATATATCTTTAACAATACTATTACTTTCAGAATTCTTGTTTTGGTTTTAGCTTTGTCTCATATTTATCAAATAATTGTTTTTTTCCCTTTGAACTGCTGATTACGAACATGCATGTATATGTGTGTGCGTGTCTAGGCGCACACATGTGTATATTCACCTTTGTTTTATATTATGTTTTCAATATTTCTTTCTTTTAATCATCCTTTAAAATCTTTGTTTGATTTGCATTGTCTTTGTCTTGTGTTTCTTATATGTTTCTCTTCTGAACATCTAGGGGGCTTCATGATGAAGCCATGACAGCTATGGTGGTTCATTTGTGTGTGTTTGTGTGTGTGCGCGCGCACATGCATGTGCATGTATGCACGTCTTCATGTTTGTGTGTAGACTTTTTTCTAGTATGATTTAGCCATTAATGCTTTTCAGATGACAAAGTTTGCAGATCCAGGGCATTTTGCTACTCAGTTTCTTCTTCCCTTTACAAGCTCAGCAATCTGCATTTTACAAAAGTTGTGCATTTGTTTATATGGATACCCCCAACCAGCCCCTGTCTCTCAGTACTGCTAAGTAAGTTTCAAGGAGGCTCTCAGAGCAAGTTCATGCAGCACAACCTTGGAATTCCAAGTGTGAAATCCCTGGTCTTGCTCC
Source organism: Neophocaena asiaeorientalis asiaeorientalis (assembly GCF_003031525.2). Taxonomy (NCBI): domain Eukaryota; kingdom Metazoa; phylum Chordata; class Mammalia; order Artiodactyla; family Phocoenidae; genus Neophocaena; species Neophocaena asiaeorientalis. The sequence continues at coordinate 1,785,067 of NW_020174561.1, read as the reverse complement.
TACTTTGGAGGCCTTTTGATCTACCTGCTCTGAAAGATCTGCTGGTTCTGTGTCCTCTGTGGTGGTCCCGTTCACGTAGCACCCTTGGTTGTCCTTTTCACATGGCACATAGGGTTACAGGTATTTGCTAGTCTGTATATATTTTTTCTCTGCTTCTCATTCACCTTTATTCCAGTTGGTTTCAGAGCAGAGTGGGGATATATAGAAAAGAGCTCAGTCTTATGAAAGTGTTTAATAATTATGAAAAGTGATTTTTAAACATCTCCAATTATAATAAATTCTCTTAGAGTATCTTCCTCTCTCCCTTTGGTCACTGTACAGTGTTCAATATTTGCTTCTTGTTTGATAGCTGATAGATATTGCCAGGGTTAATGTATGGGCTATGAACACATTCAAAATCCTGGAAACATTTGTCTAATTTGATTTTTATGTCAGTGTTCACATCCCTGGATTTAGGTTATCATGAAAAGGAAGACTCTTACTGGGTTTTGCTTGTTTAGTATTCAAGAGAGATTTCCCCTTCAATATATCAACTTTGTGCAATATAGAATAAGGGATTAAGATGCTGCATATGTCAATATACTTTTCCATAAATTAAAAGAACATTTATTCTTTGTAGACTATCATTTATTTAAAATATATCTAGTACCACTGACTTCCATCTTTATGAGGGCAAGTATAACAACTCATGTATTTATATTTACAGAAAGAAGACAGTCATGGAGCTTATAATAGTATGATATACAAGATTGCTAGCTAGTGTTGATCATCTACTATGTGCCAAGCACCATGTTTAAGCAATATGTTTATTTCATTTTGTTTAATCCCCTCAGCAATTAAGATGGATTTGTTCTTTCATCTAACAAACATTGTAAGTGCTGTGCTGAGCAGGAAAATTACATTAAAGATAAGAACAAGGATTTTAAACAAGGGGATGAAACAGTCTTCCTTAGATTTGAAGTCTATCATTCTGGCTGCTGAATGATATCAAATGGAGTAGGAATAAACAGATAACAGAGGAAATTTAGGACAAGATAAAGCATTATATTTTTTCTAAGGACAACCAGGAGACTTGGGTTATTTTTTAAAGGGTTATGAGGAATAGATTGATGTAAAAATTTTTTAAGAATAATATTCTTGCCACTGTGTAGGTAATACTTCTGAGGGAAATGTGAGTAGAAAAAGAGAGATGAGTCGTGATACTGTTGCCGTGTTCTGGGTAAGTGATGATGGTGGACTAGACTGGGATTTAGGCAGAGAAATGGAGAGAAATTAATCACACGTGTACAGTTAGAGCAGAAGGTGAATGTAGAGAGAATTCTTGAGTTAATCACCTAAGCAATTGGGTGAGAATGGTGTTGCTTTTACCATTAGGTGAAAGATTGGGGTTTAGAGGGATGGGAAACTAATTTCTAGGACACTTAAAATATATCTGACTATGCGACTCCCAAGAAGAATCTTAAGTAGGCAAATGTGATGTGCAGTTTTTAGCTCTGAAGACTGGGCTTGGCTTAGAGATATTTATGTTGGAACTATGAAATGGAGAGAATGTAGAGAGAGAAGAAAGGACTTTTGAATTGATCCTGAATATGTCATCACAGTTATCACCTACCTACAGTCTGTGGTTGTTACTAGTTCTTCAGGCAGAAAGGCACAAGGCACATTTCCAGATCTCCAGAATGGTGGGAAGGTATCACTAGGCTGAAAACAAACCTTTGTGAACTTAGTAGAGAGCTTTCTGTAGAATCTGATGGTCCTCACCCCTATTGGGTGATTTCTTTCATAGTGTGATGCCTTCGTGAAACTTAAAGGCCGGGAGGGTTTGCGTTTCTGGCAGGGAGAATGTTGTTATGTCTCATGCTTTATACAGTATCTTCATTCAGTTACATTATTATAACCTTTATTTACATTGTAGGAAATTATTTTCCTGCATTGTACATTTCGGTGTTTTTCTTTAAGTCATCATTACTCTAATGTTAGAAAAATTAAAAATTAGATTCTGCCGTACCCATTTCAAAAGTAGCCAGAATAAAGCTTTAGTCACCAGTTTAAAATATAAGTACAAGTATGTTTCTGGAATAAAAATGCGGGTTTGGAGTAACAGTGTGTGGTGAAGACCTTCAAAGGACCCAAACCAATGGGCTCTAATTATTAAAGTTATATATAAAAAATACTCTAAGACCAACTTGCTTCATATTTATTTTTTTCATTTCAGTAATGTTATTCAACATGTGGCAATGAAAGCTGCATTATGTTTTTGGATACTGACAAGGTGCTTAACAAATATTTCATGCTATCCTTATAAGCAAAATTGAGACATTTGTGCTGAATATTAGTATAATCTGGTACCTTCCTAAATAATGGAATAAGCGTGCCAAAAATGTGTATAATTATCTGTCAGCATCAACAAGAAAAGAGCATTTTAGTAGAGATGCCATTAAACTGTTATGAATTTCATAACTGTTTAATATTTTAATCATATTTTACTAATTTACAAACTAATTTGTTATTTTAATAATATTTCAATAAAATACCAGTAAAGCTGAAAAGTATATTTGTACTTATTTTTTCAAAAATAATTTAATTATGGCCAGGAAAATTATAAACTATCTAAACATTTTTGCCTAATAAATACTCATAACTGTGTCTATATCTGGGTATATATGCATTTTTGAATGTGAGTTAACATTTCCAGCTGCAGATTCACTAAAAACAGAGCAAGTTCACTAGGAGCTTGTGCAAGACTTTCTAAACACAAAGGTATGTACATTGTTCTCTAGAAGGACCAGGAAATGTAAAGCAAGTCAAAGCAATGATCCAGATGGCAGAAGACAGAAGGCAAGGAAGAAATGATGAGTCTCTGGGTATATGGTGCTGTCCAGGGCTTCAGTGTTTCCTTTGATTTTCTTGTAAGTAGCCTGATAACAGACGCTATAGACGTTGAAATGCAGGAACCACCTCTACCTGGATGTTTCACAGGCATCTGACATCAATATGTACAAAGCCCCTCTCAATATCCACGCTGTGATATTCCCTTTTAATTCTGTTTTGCAGAGCCACCCCTTAGCCTGGGCAAGAAATATTGGAGATACCTCTCTTCTTCATGTAAATTTATATGATTCTATATCCTACAAACTTCGTGATTCTGTTTACTTTTCACCAACATTCCTGCTTGGAATCTTCAGTTATCCAATATATATCCTGTATACCCCTCAGAGTAATTTGAAAATGTAAATCTGATCACCTCTTTCCAATGTCTACTCATTAATTGTGGGATAAAGTTAAAGTTAATATTGTTCACTAGGAAGTTCATTATTAGGCAGGCTCTATTTATTTACCCTTCCAACTGTGCTCATTTAAAATTTTTTTTCACTCTTGGGTGCTACCTGTGAGCAATTTAGAGGATGTTTAGCTTCTCAAAAGTGCACCTCTCTCTCAACTTTGAAACTTTGACTGTAGAGATTAGAGTTAGAACAAAAAATGTAAATGTTATAAACTATGGATCAAAAGCTTAATGTTCAATTAATAATTATGAGCAACATCTGGGCCAGTTAGTTAAAAAAAGATTGGAATTGATATTACTTGTCCATTATATTTGTATTGATTCTCTATTTAATACATTACTAAATAATTTCTCAAGTCTGTCATGCTGATCACATCTGTGATTCATACAGGTTGAGAAAGGTGGAGGATATATTACTTGGATGGCAAAAATAAATATACCAGTATGGAAGAGGAAGGTGTTTCCTTGGGGCTTTCTACCTCAGTGGGGAAATATGAATAGAAAGAACTCATTAAAGCAAGACTAGAAAAAACAAAACAAAACAGAGGAAGTCATTAGTGATTCAAAGATATCAAAAAATTCCAGGAAGACAAAAAGCTGAAAGTATAGAAGAAACTAATGCCTGGTGTTTTTTGATTGGATGCGAGATATTTTAGCTTGTTGGATGCTGGATATTTTGCACTCCTAAAAATATTCTTGAGCTTTCTTTGTTCTTGAAGGCAGTGAAGTTTTTTGGGAGCAGTCTGATGATTTTGTGTCGTGATTTTAAGCCTTGTTGACATTTACTTTAGGGCTAATTTTCTCTCCCTAGTGACACAGAACACTCAGTGCTCTATTCAAGCCCCAAGATATCACACACTGGCTGATGAGAACAGGAATTATTCTGGCCCTTTGTGTGATCTCCAGTTATTGTTCCATCTATCTCTCCAGGCTTCAAGGAGTTTTTTTTAATCTACATGCTTTTTCTTTTTTCAATTAAACTTTTAAGTTTAAGATAATTGTAAGATAATTGTAGAAATAGTACAAAGAGAGCCCATGCATCCCTTACCCAGTGGTCCCAAAGATGACATTTGTCAAAACTGTAGTACAGTATCTCACAGCAAGATATTGACATTGACACAATCAAGATACGGAACAGGTCTGTCACCACAAGGGTCTCCCAGTTTACACACCCACTTTCCTCCCTGTCCCTACACCTCTCCCCATACTTACTCTGGGAAACATGAATCGGCTGTTTCTAAAATTTTTCACTGAGAGAATATTATGTAAATGAAATCATATATTATGTAACCTTCTGTTATTGGCTTTATTCACTCAGTATACTTCTTAAGAGATTCATCCAGGTTGTGTGTATCAATAGTTCATTCTTTTTTTATTGCTGGATAGTATTCCATGGTATGGATGCACAACAGTTTTTTAAAAATTCAACTTATTTAAACAAACAAACAAAAACAATTCACCCATTTCTGAGTTAAAAAACAACAGCCATTTTTTTTAACCATTCACCTGCTGAAGGACATCTGGGTTGATTATTCTTGTTTTAGACTTACAAATAAGGCTTCTGTGAACAATTGTGTCTAGGTTGTTGTGTGGCTATAAGTTCTCAATTCTCTAGGATGTATGCCCAAGAATGCAATTGATGGGTCATATGATAGTTGCAAGTTTAGTTATTTAAGAAAATGACAAATTGTTTTTCAGATTAACAAGGTTCCTGACCTACAGCACAATAAATGACAAAATAATCCTTAGAAGAGCATCAAAGACTTTCAGAACATCAATGATAAAAAGCTGTGTTGATGGTTAAGCATTGAAAGCAATGCTTGAAAATTTAAGAGGCCATCTGAGTTCAGTAAATAGAGCATATTTTCCAGAACAATGAATTGACCAAACAACATGTGGAGTGTTGTGTTCAGTTCTACATACTGTGGTTTAATAAGGAAATTGATAAACTGAAAGAACTTTGAGTCAATTTCCTTTTCACCTGATCAAGAAAGCCATATTATAATAGGGGTCCATATGTAAGTTTTGTTAGTGTTATTCAAGGAGAAAAGACTTTACCTATACTGAAATATATTTATGGTAGTCTAACAGATTAAATATTCAGAGCAACAAATAATTTTCCATGACATATCTTGTGTTATATGTAAATATACCTGGAGAAACGGGTTATAATCCCAGTTCTCCCACCAACTGATTGCGACCTTAAGAAAGTGTATGTATTCATTATTCAAATTACCTTTTAAGTGAAGCATGTTTTAATATTTTTCATTTTAATGGAAGGTTGCTGTAAAGATGTCATCTAAGGTGTGTATATATTACAGTGATAGGTATTGTGATCCATGTAAGAATTTGTAAATGCTTTGCATATATTCTTACCCTATGATGAAGTTTTCCATAACTATCAGTTACAGTTATTATAATAAACTTGAAGGTATTTTTTTCATATCTGAGTGTAATGTGGCTCCAAATTCTGCATATACTCATGATTATTTTCAAATATTAAATCTTCAACATGGACCCATATATTCTGTGTTGTTAGCTTCACAAGTATTCAGCAATATAGCTCTAACAGAGGAATCACAGCCCACTGCTTTCAGAGTCAGTAAATTCTACAAAGAAAATACATTAATTGCTACTGCTTTTTATCATGTAGACTTTTTTCAATTTTTTTGTAGATTAAAATTATAATGTGAAGTATATATGCTATATATATTTAGCCCCTCAAAAATTACTGTTATTATTTTGTACAGTAAATATTCATATAGATTTACCTTAATATTTATCTTTTCTGATTGCCTTATTCTTTTCTGAATTTCCATGTGGTTTTTGTTTGTTTGTTTGTTTTCTAGGATCATTTTCCTTTTGCATGAGAACTCATTTTAGTGTTTTTTTTAATATTGAGTGATTTCTAGGGGCTGGGGAGAGGGGGAAATTGGGAGTTGGTAATAAATGAGTATAAAGCTTCAGTTAAGTAAGATGAATAAGTTCTAGAGATCTGCTGTACAACATTGTACCTATAGTAATAATACTGTACTGTATGCTTAAAATTTTGTTAATATTGATCTACTGGCTAAAAATTATTTTATTTACTTTATCTTATTTGAAAAACATTCATTATTTTCTTTACCTTTGAAGGAAATTTTTGCTAGGTCTAGAAATCTAGGTAAGCAACAGTTTCAGCATTTTAAAGATGTTATTTTATCAGCTGCTAGTTTAATTACATACCTTTGAAGAAAACATATGATTTTCTTGCCTATGACTGCTTTTAAGATATTTTTATCTTTGTCCTTGGTTTTCAGCAATTTTGCTATGATGTGTTTTGGTGTAGTTTTCTTATTTATTTACTTGAGTTTTGTAGAATTTCCTTAATCTGTGGCTTGATGACTTTTGTCCGTTTAGAAAGTTCTTGACCATAAATTCTTCAAATATTTTTCTTTCCCTTTCCCTCTCTTCTCCAGCCTAGGATACTAGTTACACCATATTAGACATTTCAATATGTTTCTTCTGTTTTTCTCCAAAGATAATTTACATCATCATTTGCCAGACTCAGCGGAGTAGATCACCCCAATCCAATTAAAGACAGATTTGGCTGATTGCTGATTTTGGAGTCTCTCTCCCTCGCTCCCGCCCTTCTTTCCTTCCTTCCTTCCACTCTTCTCTTTCTCTCTATCTCTTTCTTCCTTTCTTCCTTTTTCCTTCCTTCCTTTTTTCCTTCTCTCCCTCACTTCTTCCTCCTCCTCCTCCTCCTCTTTCTCTCACTTTCTGTCTCTCTGTCTCTCCCCCTCCCTCCCTTCCAGCCTCTCTCTCTTTCTCTCTCTCTCTCTCTTGTTTTTTGTTGTGTCTCCTTGGATTTGGCCTCACTCCTGTTTTTTAGCCCTCTAATAATTGCAAATGTGCCCTCTGGAATTTTTACAGGCTTTCTCCTATTTAGTGATTTCTGGACCCCAATTTTTATATTCCCAATACAGTGAGCTATCCAAAAATCTCTCCTCTGCATTTCAGATACTTCTGCTTGGTTTCTTAGTCCCTTATGCCTGGCAAATGTCTTAAAGGAAAAACCAGTGTAGAGTGTCTGTTTCACTTCTCTGTGTTACCGTTTCTTGAGGATCTCAGTTCATCAATTTCTGGATACCTTGGCTGTCCCAAACTCAGTATTTGTCTCTGAATTTCTCAGAGACTGCTTCAAGTTCCACTGGATTTTTCACCTGTTAGAAGAAATCATTTGTAGCACTTCTTAGCCGTTTGCCTTACTCCAAGACTTGGTAAGCATCCCAAGGGCAAAGCGGCATGCATTCAGTTATAGTTACCTCAGTATGCTTCTCTCATTTTCCAAGATCTGACCCCTCAATTACTGGCTGCAGTCGTAGTCATACAATACTTTCAAACAAAGGCTGGGCTGATTTTAATGGGTTTGCTACACTGAACCGTGAGCCAAGGAAGGAACAAGACAGGTAGCACGACATTCTGTGCAGAGTCTAATCAAAATGTAAGGATGAAATACGTGTAGCATGTTGTTAGAAATAAGACAGTTTTGCCTCGACTGGAGTATGATATGAAACAGAGGTGGTGTTACAGATGACGAGGCAGTGAGGAGGCAGCGCACCTAAGGAGTAGTATTAAGCCATATTCTAAAGTGCCACACTCTTCCCTAAGCCTCCTCCAGTGTGCTGTATGCCCAGAGATGTTAGCAGCCCAGCACCTCCTCTCCTCTGATTATCTGCCCCTGTATTGCGTCTATAATACTTTCCACCTTAAAAAAAATCTCAGTCTCTGAGTTATTCTTTCAGTTCTGTGCTTCAGGTATCTGAGTCAAGTGCATTGAGTTAGTGCAAAGAAATTAAGAAATAAGAAATGAAAGAGAAAAAGAAAACAGCACTACAGGAGAGTTGTTTATGATTTTTACCATTGCCTTTTGGCCATGGACATTACACTTCAAAAATTTTGGTCATATTTTATTTTTCATTATGCATTTCAACTTGAAAATATTCTGACAGTAAACTCTAAAAATATAAATTGGCAGTTTATATGTGCACATAAGGCATAGAAACCGATACATGTGGGGTCTTCCTATTAAATAATATTATCCTGGAAACAGAAACTCTATCTGCTTTTGCTTCAGTAAACAAACCAAATCTGTTTTTCCCTGACAGGAATTTTTAACTTTTCTCAGTTTAGTTGTAAAATTTTAGCTAGTCTATACTGTGACTTTCTAAACTTGAGAATACTGGGTTCCATTTAAACAATAGCATATAAACCATATAAACAATGTCTGTCATTCACAAAATGAGCAATGGAGAAGTAATATTACATTTTTTGGCTTATAGAGTCCTTAATCTTAGAAACCATCACAAATCCAAATCGTGTTTCCCGAGGTTAAGTTCTGTGCTGAGATCTCATCTATAGTAGATGAAGATTACATGCCATAAGCTGCCTCCCTAGAGGCATCTTTATCACCCAGAGAAAATTGAAGCTAATATTTGAATATCTTTATTTTGATGTATATTCATTTGTTGAAACCAATAATTTTTCCTCTGTATATACACAATATATATCTATATTAATAGAACCATCAACTTGTAACTGACATTTTTATCGTGTGGTTTTACTTAACATTGTAGTATTTACACTTCTCCATGCCATTAAAGCAATTTTTGTTAACGGCATCTTAGCAATGATAAACTTTTCCATCATAATTATTTACTATAAATTAATAATTTGCTGTTTTTGCACATTAAATTTTTTATATTTATTACATTATATAGTTTTATAATGAACATCTTTGTGCATTTAGCCTTTTATATATCTCTTGTTGTCTCTTTCTTATAAACTTGTAGATGTGCAATTGTGAAAAAAACTTGCACATAGCCACACTGGTCTCTTGAAGTTTGTGCCAGTTAATCAACTGCAAGCGGGATATGAAAGAACACTTGATTTAGCAGCTTTCCACCGTATTATTCAAAAGTGCATCATTCAGTAAATACAGAAATTCATATGTGGCCTATTTCAACCTCATTTACAAGAGGTAACTTTTGTTGACGTCATACAAGGAAGGATGTATCAAAAATTCCATGCTATTGACTTATCTGGTCATTAACAGTAAATGAAATATTGGACTTTGGGGATATCTGGTGCTTTACATCCTGAGCTTCCGAGTGTCTGCAGAAGATGTAGGATACTCCAAACTTCAGCATAGGATGGACCTATCCATTAGAACATTTTAAGAGTTGCCAACTATTCTTTCTGATTTCTTCAACATTTATTTTGAATATATTTTTCTTATATCATTCTTACTTCCAATCCTCCTCCTACAACTAAACAGCGAACACACTAAGACCAAGCCTAGGAGTATCAGAGTTGAGGCCTTGTGGGAAAGTCAGGGAGTAGGTGATAGTGCTCCTCAGGCCATGCGTTTTCAAAACTTCTCTTACATATTCACTCTTCAGGACAGGATTGTGGCAGGTTATACCATAGATTTTCTGTTCACATAAGTGTATTCCAAATGAACAAGATAAATATCTCTTTAGAGCAGTGAAAAGTAACGGAAAAGATAGTATTAACTTATCTTTCAGTTCAAAATTTAAGTATTGGGTTTTAAATTTAGTATTCTGTGTATTTTCATTCAGGTGTTACCAGGAAATTTCAAGAGTGAACAGAGTGTTTGAATAAAAGCTAGTGTTTGTATTCAAATAGGTGCCTGAATATGAGAAACATTTAATTGATAATTTAACCTTTAATCAAGTAAAAATCTGTCAACTACACAATTAACTTTCTTTATTTAAAGGGTAAATACGAAGTACCTCATTAAATGTTCTCATATCAGGCATGAGCTAACTTTTTGTGATGAATATATAAAAAGGAAAGATATCTCTGTTGGTATGAAGGAGATTTTTGAAAACTTTTTTGACTTCTGCTTCTTGGACTGTCCATCTATCTAGCAGAGAGCATTTCTCTCTCAAAGTACAATTAGAAAAACTGGGTAATATACTGAACACAAAACAAACAAACAGAAATTCATTTTAAGGCATTGGAGAAACAAGTTGATGTGAGTCTGTCAGATATTGTCTGATTTCTAAGCAGCACAATTGAAGAATGAGAGAGACCAATATTCAACTACAAAAAAAAAAGAGAGAGAGAGAAGCTGTGCAGTTTTCTTTGTGGTGGGCTTTCACAAATTTCTTTAGACTTAGTCATAACTATTTGGTGCTTTTTATTGCTATTGCAATTGACATTTAAAAATTTTTATTTTTAAATGCCAGTAATAGAAAATAATTTTCACATATCAATCTTATCGCTAGATGCTTTCTTACTTTCTATGTTGTCTCAAAAAAGGAAAGTTTTATTTCATACTTTGCAATCATTATTACCTTTACTTCTTTCTCTTTTCTTATTGCTTGATCTATGACTTCCAGTTCAGTGTTCAGTAACGTGGTCATAGTCAATATCCTTTTCTCCTTCAGGAGAAAGGTTTTTGATGTTTCCTCATGAAATGTGATGCATACTGTAGTTTTTTGTAGATACTCTTTATAAGATTAAGGAAGTTTTCCTCTTATCATTAATTTTTTTACACTTATTTATAAATAAAGGATGTTGAATTTTATGAAATGCTTATGAGATTAGGTGGTTTTTCTTATTCTGTCATGCATTGTGAATGTCATAGACTGATTTTGAAATGTCAAATCCCAATGCATACCTGAGATAAACACAACTTGGTCATGATATAGTCCTATATTATACAATCCTGGATTTTAATTGTTAAAAATGTGTTTATGATACTTGCATTTCTGTTCTTGAGAGGATTTTGTTTCTTAGCTTTTTTATCTTGCAATATTCTTTGTTTGGTGTTTGTATCAAAGTTAGAGTGGCCTCCAGAAATAAATGTATTAGGTCTTTTGAAAGAAACAACTTTTAGCTTAGTTTATTTTCTCTATTGCAATTTGATTTTTTTATTGTTATTAATTTCTGCTCTCATCTTTATTATCCATTTCATCCTATTTTTCTCAGGTTTCCTTTGCTTTTCTCTTTCTAACTTTTTGAGATGGACACATATTATTTTTATTTAGTCTTTGCTCATTTCCAATATATACCTTTAAGACTAGACATTTCCTTCTAAGTATGGGGTAAGCGACATCCTGTAAGTTTTGATATATCATACTTTATCATTCAGTTAAAATATTGTCTGAAATCAGTGTAGTGTTTCTTTATTTGTTTGTTTTGTTTTTGATCCATGGATTATTTAGAAGTGTATTGCTTACCTTCTAAAGATTTGGTGAGATTTTTAGATACATTTTTGTTATAGATTTGGCTTGATTTCAATCTTTTGAGATTTGTTGAGACTAGCATTATGACACAGTATATGGCTAACTTTGGTAATGTCCCACATGGATTTGGGAGTAGTATATATTCTTAAGTTATTGAGTTGTTCTATATTTTCCAATTAGATCATGTTCCTTAATCATTTTGTTCAATTTTTCTATACCTCACAGATATTTCATCTTCTTGTTTTATCAGATGCCTTGACATCTTGAGAATTGTGTGTTTCGCATGTTTGGGGATATTTCTAGCTCCCTTTTTAGTTCTGATAACTAACATTAATGTCTCCAAATTTAGAATTGTGTATTCTTGGTGAGTGAACACTTACTATTTTTAAATGTCCCATTTTATCTCTAATAATGCTTATTGTCTTAAAGTCAATTGTGTCTGCTAAATATAGTTAAACAAAGTTTGATTTGTGTCCATGTGTTATATATTTTTCCAACCTTTGATTATCAAATTTTCTTTGTTTTTACACTTGAGGTCTATTTCTTGTAAAAGGAACAAAATTAAAGTCTCCAGAACAACAGAGCACCACCAAACTTTTTTGTTCCTATGCCTCTTGAGTTATGAATATCCTGCAAGGTATGAGTAAGAACAAAAGTAAAGGTACCTATTTATAGATGGAAGTGGTATATAGTATATTTATTTATAGAAGTTATAAAATATTATTTCTGAGAAATAACAATATGCACTTTATCTTGTGTACTCTAAAACTGTCGTCATTATTTTCTTACACAAACATGTCACATTAAATGTTTAGAAATTAGTAAAATAATTCTTTCTTCAGTTTAAATTTGATAAAAAGTTATTTTTAAATAATTCTTTTGTGCAGTAGTTTTACAATGGGATTTCTTATCATGGATTCCTCATAACTAAGGTGACTGTTTTTCTCTAGCTTCTCCAAAATGATATCATTGTTACCTAATTAAAATTATTTAATATCTCTCAATTTGTTACATGGCAGTGCCCAATTTCTTTAACATGTAAAAAACATCCCCCATGATACAGCTGCCTAGAGCTCCTAATTCTTCTTAATCCTAAATTGCAGTTCTTTGAACAAAGCATGAATATCTAAGTGCTTTGAACAACCTACTTCTTGCAGCCAACAGGGCCGTTTCCATGCTCCTCCTAGATGAATCCTGTTCCTTCAACACCCAGAGCCAGTATAGTTTTGGGGAGGAGCAGTATTTAACATCTTTCTTCCCCGTTCTGACAATATGTAAACCCCAAACGCATTGCCACCAAATATCCTGTGCTAGTTTCTATTATTAACATTTATTAAGCTGCAATTAATTTGCTTATCTGTCCACTAGAAATTAGCATTATGCTTTTCATCTTTGTATCTTTAATTTCTAATACCTACGTAACAATACAGTTTTTGTAAACTGGAGGAATTCTTTCTAAGACAAGAAGTCAGAAAGTACTGTGTACCGCTAGCAGCACTGGTTTAGGATAGGAGTTGACAATCAAATGCATAATTCACATAGGCTTCTCTGAGAGTGTGTAAACTACTTGAGATTTAGGAAATCACTATCTCTAAAAAGTCTTAGCTTTTATATCTAACTAGTCACAGACCCCACTGTGACTGGCATGATTAGTCTTGCAGTCCCTTCACACACGTGTGCTTAGCTCTTTGTAGCTGCATCTCATTAACTTGAGTTGTTTGTTACTTGATGACAGGTGAGTGGTCTGGTACATAGTCCTTATTGTGGATATGGTATAAGTAAGTTATTAGCAATTTATATGAGTTTCCAAGGGTCAGAATTCTCAGGCATGCTCAAGGCTAGAGGAAGACCCACAAAGCCACTGTTAATTCTTCTCTTGTATTATACTACTGCAAACCAGTTCCTTTGGGTAAGGGAATTAGAACATTTTGGAGAAAGGAAGATAGAATCTCCCTAAACAAGAAAGGAAAAATTGTCACCCCTATTACTAATTCCCCAGGGCAAGATTGCTGAATCATGACAGTATGTGCTTTGTTTCATAGAATGACCCAAAAAGAGCGGGTCTTCAGGGTCAAATTTCAGGGTCAATTGCCCGTTTTCTAATTCATCTTGTCTAGAATTACAATCAGGACATAGAAGCAATTAGGACAGAAGTTTAGCATCTTATTAATGTAATTAATGAGGATTGTTAATGCTTAACAAGTAACACCAAATATAAGATCCTAAGCGGCCATATTGTTACAGTTTTCCTTCCATCCTTTCAGAGAGTTTCAACTACTGCTCATATTGATAACCATTATTATACATTCAAAAAGGTCACAGGTTTTTGAATGACTTACCAAGATATTAAAGACTAATTACTCACAGAATCTGTCATTTTTCTTTGATCTCAAATACAAGCGTTAACGCTTAAATATCTTGAGATTCTCTGATCTTCAAGTTTATATTTTTCTTTGCATTAAAGAAGATACTTAGAACTCTATTAAATGTGTTTAATTATTTACATACTTATATATAATTTTAGTATTTTTCAGAATTTTAAGTGACATCTGTTTTCATCAGATCATAAAGAACTATTTCTCTTTTAAATATAACATTTATTTTTATTTTCAAATTGTATACCTCTCTGAATTTTTGAACACTTTTTTCTCTAAAATATACTGAATCATGAGATTCTATGCATTATAGAGAAGGTGACAGATTTCAAAAGTAAAACTGCTGACCACAATCCCCAAAAGAAGCAAATGAGAATTCCACAATGGCAGGTCATTGGGAACAGCAAATAAGACCACAGTGTATTTTATAGTTTGGCAACATGTAAAACATCACTTGCTGCCTTCAGGGCTTTCCCACTAGGAGAGAGCAGCAATGACTTGCTGACAACCCCTTCTTATAAGATCATGGAAATATCCGAGGTTATTTCCAATTGTTTATAGGCATCATTTAAGGGACTGCAGCTGTGGTTTCACTTGCGCTTTCCACCTGTCAAACAATAATTGCCTCAGAATTAACACTCTCTAAAAGGAAGCAAAGATTCTTAAGAGATGTATTTGGCCCCAAATTAGCCAGAGATATATATAAACGTGCTCATTTTCCCATTAAGAAGAGAACCATAGAGGAATGCGCCTCTGCTCTTGGCAGATGGTGATAGAAACTCATCAGTTACTCTCAAGCTGCCTTGCCATAATCCTAGCGAAAAAAAATTATCATCTACTAGTTAGATTTATAGCATTTAAATTATGATACCTTTTAAGTAAAGGCCAGAATTATCATCAAGGAAAGATGGATTAACTGTGTTATCCATCATGTAACCAAATGCCGAAGGTGAAACATTGCATTTAGAATTTCAAATGAAATAAAGAAGCTGTAAGATTTAGGTTTCATCTCCCAAAATTATCCAGTAAACTCATTAAGCCCTTTGGAGAGGGTAAAAGTATAAATAGAAAGACAGAGTGGCAATAATTATAGCTTTATACATATACTTAATTGGAATGAAACTTAAATCATGCATCATAAAGTAGTATGATTTAAGAATTTCATTCTCATTAAATGTGCACTTTAGGTTTTCATCTTAAATGCAAACATTAAAGCTCAGCTAAATGTTATGATTTAACATGAGAACTAAAATAGATAAAATGAAAAAACAGGCCAAGATCATGAGGAGAATATTCTCCTTGTTACTCCTTCAGTTTCTAAGGCAGAGAGTTGGAAAAACAATGTTCCTTAGTTAAAAGAAAAATCTGTACATGTATTTTTACTGAAACCTTTTAGAACATTTCCTATGCAAGCAAGTTATCTACCTATCTTTGTAAATATATTAGCCTATATTTCCAATTTTGTGGTATCTACATTCTATAGTCTAGAACTAAGATGTGAAATAATAATTATCGAATTTATATCATGGCTTTCTTTTGATCATCATTTCTTCACTTTATCTAGTTTTGGCAATTATTTCTTCTTCTACCACATAGAGTTTCCCAAAGCTGAGGAGTCCCTGGTTATTCTATTTATATTCTCCCCTTGGAGCTTTTATATGATGAATTAGACTCTCACGTTTATAGAGATGATGTAAATTCTGCCATGACATATTCAACAGGTACCCATAATTCTGACAAAGAGACTGCTCTAGCTTTCCCATTTTCATCAATGGCATTGCAATTCTGTCAGGTCTGAAAGTTTGAGGAGGCACAGATTTATCTACTTTTAAACGTAGATCAATTAAATCAGATATTCTCGAATATGTATTGTTCACATGTCATTGGTGTATTAAAAGAAATACAATAGAATCTATCTAAGAATGAGAATAAAAGACTCATAAGAGAACTCAAGAAGCCAGGCTTAGTGAATCTTAATTTTAAGAGGTTTAAATAAATGCCACGGGAAAGGGGATAGCAAGTGATTAATTGGGACTCAGAGAATCAAGCGACTCTCTTTAAAGAATACATCATATGAGTTTGGTTATGAAAGTTAAGTAAAATTTCAACCAGAAGGAAAAAAGATTTCAGGTGGAGTGTGATATCAGCAAAGCCCAGAAGAGTCAGAGCATCAGGATATGCTGGGAGCAGAATGGGAACAGCCTTACATACTTTATCCTAAGAAAGTAGTCTGTATTAAGTAGTCATGAGGAGCTAAGAAAGGGATGAATATGCTGGGGCCTCTTTTATAATGATACCTTTTGGCAACTGTTATGGAACGAATTCTGTTTCCCCCCATAAAAACACATTAAATTTCTAATCCCCAGTATCTCTAAATGTGACCTTATTTGGAAATAGGGCCTTTGTAGATGATCAAGTTAAGATAAAAGTCGTTAGGGTAGACCCAAATCCAGTATGACTGGTGTCCTTATAAAAAGGGGAAATTTAGGCAGAAACAGACACATATTCAGTACAAGGGGAAGATGATGTGAAAATACAGAGAGAACACCATCTACCAGCCAAGAAATGCCTGAGGCTACCAGAGAGACTCCTGGGACAGATTTTCCCTCATAGCCCTCGAAAGGAATCAGTCTTGCTGATGCCTTGATTTTGCACTTCCAGCCTCGAGAACTATGAGACAGTATAAATTTCTGTTGTTTAAGCCACCTGATTTGTGGCTCCTTGTTTTCGCATCTTCAGGGAATTAATTATGGATGTAAGGGACTGAAGCTGGAGCCAGAAAGAAACAGGTAAGTAGCTGCATTAGTTTCGTAATGAGTGACAATGTCACAAGATTCAGGGTGGAATAGTTGGTTCATGGATGAGAAACATTTTAATAAAGAATATTAGGATTTTCAGTTAAGTTAATTGTATTAGAGGAGAGGGAAAGGAAGAATAAAAATGACTTCTGGGTTTCTAATTTGATCCATTCAGTTCAATGTTGAAAATGTGACAAAGATGAGACACCCAGGAAAAAACAGCTTGAACTGAAAGAATGGATGTTGTTTTAGAAATGTTGGAATTTGAAGTTACTCTGAAATATTCAGTTTGTTGTTTGAAAAGAAAACTTGAAAAGAGGTCTTGGGTGGACATAGATATTTGGGTTCCATTAATACTTTTTAAAATGTTTTTATATTGAAGTAGAGTTGGCATACAATATTATATGTTACAGGTATACAATATTATGATTCATAATTTTTCAAGGTTGTACTCCATTTATAGTTATTATAAAATATTTGCTATATTCCCGTGTTGTACAATATATCCTTGTAGCTTATTTTATACCTAATAGTTTATACCTTTTAATCCCCTACCCCTATATTGCCCCTTCCCCCTTGCCTCTCCCCACTGGTAACCGCTAGCTTGTTCTCTGTATCTGTGAGTCTGCTTCTTTTTTTGTTATATTTGCTAGTTTGTTGTATTTTTTAGATTCCACATATAATTGATATCATATAATATTTGCCTTTCTTTGTCTGACTTATTTCACTTAACATGATGCCCTCCAAGTCCCTCCATGTTGCTGCAAATGGCAAAATTTCATTATTTTTTATGGCTAGGTGGTTTCCCATTGTGTGTGTATATGTATGTGTGTGTGGGGTGTGTGTGTGTGTGTGTGTGTGTGTGTATATCACATCTTTATCTGTTGATGGACACTTAGGTTGCTTTCATATCTTGGCAATTGTAAATAATGCTGCTATGAACACCGGGGTGTTTTTTCCATATATATACCCAGGAGTGAAGTTGCTGGGTCACACAGTAGTTCTATTTTTAGTTTTTTGAGAAACACCATACTGTTTTCCATAGTGGCTGCACCAATTTACATTCCCATCAACAGTGCAAGAGGGTTCCCTTTTCTCCACATTCTTCCCAATATTTGTTATTTGTGTTCTTTTTGATGAGACTGTTCTGACAGGTGTGAGGTGATATCTCATTGTGGCTTTGAATTGTATTGCCCTGATGATTAGCAATGCGTTCCATTAACATTTGAACTAATGAGTTTGAATAATGTGGAGTGGGAGTGAGAATGGCTGAGGCTAGAACTCTAAAGAACAAGAATACTTACAGGCCAGTTGATAGAGAAGGGTTCTGAGTTGAAGAAACTCAAAAATAGTCAGGCAAATAGAGGATATTCACCAGAGAGGAATGTGAGAGAAGCCAAAGAAGAAAATGACTTTTAAGACAGATGGAATGTAAAACATTTTAAATGTTACGTGGAGATGAAGCATTAGAGAAGTGTCCATTAAGTCAGGCAAATGGATTGTCATTGTATAACCTGATGATCCTTCTTGGAAAATAATACACACATGCTTCGCATATTAACCTAAGAAATAAGTAAAGCAGCTCTCTCAGAATAGCAAAGAATGTGTTGTAGCAAACAGATATACCAAATTCCATAATTTTGAAAAGAAATTTTTAAAACATTTTAACATCTCTGAAATTGCCTTTTATAATCCAAAGCATTTTGTAGACCCTGCTGGCCTGGATTCAATTTGCATTCTTCTGGAGATAATCTGAGTCTGCTTATGCCAGTCGTAAGGGGTCCTACCAATCTGAGGCCATTTTAGATTAAATTTTCTCCTTAAGGACTTTTTGTGCCACATTGGTGGTTTGAAATAATTGTATGAATACTGGTTTGCAGTTCATTTTCTCAGATATAATTCATTTTTCTCTTTCTTCCTAGACTTCCAGATATCCTTATGGTCACTTTTGGGTTGGTACATTTATAGCTCATTAAATTTGTTCTCTGGGTGTAACTCTTTGGTGACACAGTTACCCAGCTGTATCAAAATCTTCTGTTATGCAGTGATGACCATCTTGGATCTTATTCCCCTCCTGGATGTTCTGCATCCGGGCCGGCATTTGGTGTTGACAGTGTTTGGGATTTTAGCTATTCTAATAGCTGTGTGGTGGTATATTGTTGTTTTAATTAGCAGTTTGCTTATGACATGCAAGGTGAGCATCTTTCCAAACCCTTGCTTGCTATTTATATATCTACTTTGGTGGAATGTCTTTTCAGACATTTGTGCCCGTGCAGAAACCTGAACACAAATGTTTATAGTAGCTTTTTTCATGATTGCTAAAATTTTAAGGCAACAAATATGTCAATGGATATCTCAACGGATGAATGGGTAAACAATCAGTGGCATAGCCATACAATGTAATATTTTTCAGCAATAAGAAGAAATGAGCTCTCCAGCCATGAAAAGACATGGAGGGACCTGAAGTACATATTGATTGGTGAAAGAAGCCAAACTGAAAAAGGCTACATCCTGTATGATTCCAACTTTACAAAATTCTGGAAAAGGCAAAACTATGGAGACAGTAAAAAGATCAGTGGTTGGAGAAAGGGATGAATAGGTGGAGCACAGCACTTTTTTTTATGGCAGTGAAACTGATCTGAATGATAATGTAATGATAGATACAGGTCATTACACATACATCAAAACTCATAGAAGGTACAGCACAAAGAGTGAACCCTAATGCAAACTACGGACTTCAGCTAATAATAATGTGTCAATATTGATGCATCGATTGTAATTAATGTATCCCACTAATGCAAGATATTAATAATTAAGTTAATTATGAGAGGGGATGAGGCAGTATATGAGAACTCTCTGTACTGTCTGCTCAATATTCTATAAAATTAAAGCTCCTCTAGAAAATAAAGTCTAATAATTAGAAACAAAACAACCAAAAGGCCCAAATGTTACTATGATCTGAAGCTGCACATACACATGAGGTCTTGTTATGTCCCTTTGTTGTTGCCTGAGATGAGACCTAGAGTATTTGCACACCAGATACAGCAGGCACTCGGTGTGTGTGTGTCCTTTTGAAAGTCCGCACTTTCTAAGGCAATTTCATTCATTTATCCATTAATGTATCTATTCAGTAACTGTTAATTGGGCACTTCGTTGAGTCTGGTATCTTGGCATCCATTGTGGATACACAGCGATGTGTGTGTGTGTGTGTGTGTGTGTGTGTGTGTGCACGGGCGTGCGCTCATTTGTGTGGTACATATATATGTGTACTGCCACCTATCTGTATGCTCTTGTGATAAATATAGATGGATAGGTATATATATAAAAAATATAAACGTCTATCTGTCTATGTGCTATATAAACTTACATATATGCCTATGGACAACTCAGAAGTGATAGGAAGGGAATACTTAATCATTAGATTTTTGTAAAACTATTATTCGAGTCATTCTTAACAGAGCGCTGCTGGAAGAACTCACTTCTGGGGTATCTCAAATACCCAAAGAGAACATTTAAGGTATAGTTAATAGTTAAAACAACTAAGGACAAAGAGATAGAAAAGCACATGGACATTTTCCTGTTTCAGAGACACGGCTTGTCTTTGAGGACCGTGTGCCCACCTTAAGATGGATTACTCCATTTGGCTCTTCCTGTTGTCTTCAGGGACAGCCAGAATGAAGGGCATTTAAAAACCCAAGCACTGCAAAGTTAAAAAAAAGTAAAGAACAGGGATGTCAAGATACCTGTTACTGAAAAACAGCAATTAAGTAGGAATTTAATGTTCATTTGAGAAAGTATTTGTGGAACATGTCTTCTCAGTTCAGGGAAGGTCATGGGGTGTTTCTGTTTTGTTTTAGTATACTAAGAGAATGTATATAAACTATGTAAGTTGAGAAGACCCTGGATGCTTTTATATTTTTCCCCTTCAATTTGCTGGAAACCAGTAGACATCACTGGGAAGAGGGTGCATGCGTCAGCATTATCCATGGAAACTTTAAAAATATATTGATACTTGGACCCTACCCAGACCTACTGAATCAAAATCTTTAGAAGGTATTTAAAATAACCAAAAGGCAAAAAAGAAGTCCTCAATTTTTTCTCTGATAAATAACTCAGGATAACAACCATTGTTGTTAACTGACTACTTTATAGACCTTCAACAAAGTGATTCTTAAATTAGCCAATCACGGAAAATAATATAGAAAGGAAGTAAAGAAAGAGTAAATGATTTTGGAAAACTTTGAGGAAATAAATTAAGCCACTATTGAGTCTTTGTAACTAGAAGCCAAACAATCATTTATTTAAAAAATGAATATAATGCAGGTCTTTGAGTATAACTTTCAAATAGTCTGTCACTGAGTTTATGTGGAAACCTTTTTATTCCTTACTGTTTTTTCCCTTTGACTGAACAAGGTTCTGATTTTCTTTCATCCCTCCCAGGTTCACTTTCAAATCCCATCAGGTCTCCTAAGACCTGACCAGTGCTTGGTACATAAAAAGTGATCAATAAGTATTGTTAGTCTTAGTTAATTTTTAACTAGATTAGTCTCAAAAAGGAAACGAGCCAGGGAAAATGATATGGCGAGAAAAATGACACAAGCCAGAGCATTTAGAGATTGCATTTTGAGTTGAAGTGATAGGAATGTGTGCTAGTCATCTATGAGATGCTCAGTAAATACCAATCAATTACTTAAATTAATATTATTAAATGCTTAAATGAATACATAGTCTCTTTCATATGTAGTACCTCTGTACAGGACAGAAACCACTGGAAGAAAGTGGCCAAAGCCCGTTTAGATAAGGAAAACTGAGTCAGAATCCGGATTAGAACAAATCTGGTGATGCTCTTTTTAAAAATGTATTTACCTGAGGTCTAAGGAATCAACTGGTAAAATCTTATCTGTGTCTATATTTGTGATTTAGGCATATGCTGCTATGGCTGGTGAAGTGGTAGGCTCAGTAGGAGAAAGTTGATGGATGCCAGCTTGGAGGAGGAGTTTGAGGCGTACTGGAGGAAATTCTTTATAAGGTAGGAAATTGCAAGTAAATAAGCTGAATTCGTTAACTGAGCTGGGGCATCACTGTTCTCAGAATGGACTGGAGAATTCTATTTGAGTTCATCCCAACACTGATATCTGTGTTTTCCAAGGAGAAACAGTTTAAATTTTTAAAAGTTATTTTACAAATCTCTTCAAGACTTTAATGGTTCCAGAAATAATGTTGTTAAAACTGACCAAAATTGGAGTGTGAAGCATCTGGGATAGAGCTAGTCTCTCCACTTTGAAAGAGGCTGCTGTTCCCTTGGGGCACAGGAATATTAAGTGTCCCCATGGGGGTGCAGCAATCTGCGTTTTGCAGGAGAAGGAAGGTAGTGTAGAAGGGTAGCTTGTAGAAAATGGGAGCAGTGAGTGACAGAAGCTTTTTTTTCTTTTAACTCTGAAAAAAACTTCCAGAAATGTTGTGGCAAGTATTGCAGAAGGAAGGGCTTTTACGTGAGCTGGTGAGTGCATAGAAATAGAAAAATTCAAATTTAATAAATACATAGGTGGAGTTTATACCCACAACCTAGGAAACTTCAGAGCACATAAATAAGAAACTGCATTTTAAATTATTATTTTGATATTTCTTAGTCCACCTTATTTCAGTCATTAATCTCATGATGTTGTGGCACTTACTTTAAAAGTCTGAGTAGTGTTTGAAGCCATACCTTTCTTCTGACTTACAGTAGGAAGCAAAGATTGACTTAGCATCCAATCCACTGTTCTGGAGGATGATGACTGAAATATTTTATATCCCAGATTCTTAAAGCTAGTATTACACATGTGGATTGGAATTGTGAGTCAGATTTAGAGTCAGTAGGAAACAACTGAGATAGCAGCTGTGTTCACAAAGACTGGATCTACTGTCACGTATGAGGGTGGATGCATCTGATTTTTATATAGTAACTGATTTTTATATAGTTGGAGTTTCTTGATATTTAGTTGATAAATAGAAGTTTGTAGAAGTTAAGCTCTAAGTGGTAGTAGCTACAGTATTTCTGACTATATTTTCTGCTCAATTTTTAAAAAAATATAAAATTATTCCAAAAATAAAATCTATTAATTAAAAAAATACTTTCAAAACAAAAAACAGGATCCAATCAATTCTCATCACCTCCACTGCTGCCACCTTAGTCCGGATCATCACTGTTTTTCACGTTGGAGGCCTGAGTGATCCATTTAAAACATGTCTCTCCTTTTCTGCAAAATCCTTTATGGATTTTAACTCAGAGTTGTGTAGACTAAAGTTATCACAGCAACCTACATTACCATATATGATTCCACACCCTATGGTGCTGTATCCCTTTAACTTTTTACATCATCAGCTTATAATCTTCACCCAGCCCACTCAGCTCTGGCCTCATTGACTTGCTTTCTCTTTGTTGAACACATCAACCATCCTCTAACTTCGAAGATTTTTGTACTGTTCCCTTTTCCTCGAATGACCTTTTGTCAGATAGCCTAATAAGACTCACTCCTCATCTCCTTCAGTTCTTCTCAACTGTCACCTTTTAAATAAGACGTCTTTGATCACCCCGTATAAAATAGCAAGTGTTCCTTCCCAGCACTGTCAGTTCTCTTTCCCTGCTGTATTTTTTTCTCCATAGTACTTATCATCAGTTATGTCATCTGTCTCACTGTCCAACTATCTACACTAGAATATGTAGGGAGATGTGTAGGGAAGAAGGGAGGGAGTAAAGGAGGGAAAGACGGAGAAAAGAGAAGAAAGAAAATAAAAATGAGAAAACCAAATCTTAGAGGAAACTCAACTAGCTGAAGTTATCACACTACGTAGGTACAGAACCAAGGCTTAACCCCAAGTCTGGTGAAATATGACTAACCTAAGATTCATGTATGAGAGTTTATATATGATTTTGATACTCATATTTGCAGTTCCTATCTAATTTCTTTATCGTGATAGCATCTCAGAACATATTCACTTGATTACATTCATGTTATTCTGTGAGGGGACCTATGTGGATCTGAGAGAAAAGTATTCACTGACGGCACTCAGGTAATGTTATATTTAAGTAGAGGAAGAATTTTTTTAAGTAGAGGAAGACTGGAGTTTGGTTAATACTGATTCTCAGCCAGAGTTGGGTCAAAGAGCTGTGGGTGGCTCTTTTGTTCATAGATGAACTTCCAGAATCTAAAACCATGCCTGGCACATAGTAAGTTTTCAATAAATAATTATCCAGTAGATGGAAATAACAGAGTAATAAGGAGAGAATGATACTGATAAATATGGGTGAAAAGATTTCAGATATTACATAAGTAGCATAAGCTGCTGATACTTGAAAACATCTTTCAAGATTGGAAAAAGTTTAGTCTTTCAAAAATTATAACAAAAAACAAAGAAAAATCAACAACAGTAAAAAAAAGAACAAAGTACATCAGCCCTGTAGCATATTTTTCAATCAGTAAAGCTTCTTGTAAGTAGTGTTACATAGTGGTCAGTCTGATTTTCTTACTAAGTCAGGTGTCAAAATATATCCAGAATATGAACTCCACGATGTCAGTTTCAGCTTCTTTTAATAATTTTCATAAAATATGAATGACTTTTCAAGCCTTTCTTTGATTTTCAGCTAAGTTTTGTTGCTAGTGGGAATCGCATGCTTTAAAGAAGAGAGTTTTAATGCAACAGCACATAGCAGAAAAAGTTGTGTGGGGGTCTATGGCACTTGCTTTATGTTTTGTGCCTTTAAAAAAAAATTCATAGTTACTGCCATAGACAGTGTTGGCACATGGATTTTGTGGCAAGTGCTTAATATTTTATACTGAATATATAAA
Source organism: Neophocaena asiaeorientalis asiaeorientalis (assembly GCF_003031525.2). Classification (NCBI taxonomy): domain Eukaryota; kingdom Metazoa; phylum Chordata; class Mammalia; order Artiodactyla; family Phocoenidae; genus Neophocaena; species Neophocaena asiaeorientalis. Next base: position 1,760,524 of record NW_020174561.1, on the reverse strand, counting down.
CAGGGTTTTTAAGAAAAGTCCAAATGTTCTTTCCTACTAGAGGCTTTCCCTAAGTTTATGTGTATATTTCCAATGGTTATTTCTTCATAAATAATTTTGTAGTGTGTTGATACAACAACCTATGTTTCTGTAGCCTAGCTACAAAATCGTTGCTTATGTAGACGATACTAAAACATTCCCACAAACTAATTAGCTTGTATTATAGAGAAGGACAAAACCTAAGCATACGTGTATTAAAAATTATCTCTGACATCAAAAGTAGGTTCAATAGCTAAAGTGCAGCAATTATGACAGCCATAGTGAGTCATGGCATGGCCTGTAGATCTGATTTCAAAATCCGTTAATGCACATGACCTAGTGAGCAGCCACACCAGGTTTACTACAGTCAGAGGATGGAGACTTGTTACAACTGGACTTCTGGAAATCTCTTCCTCTTTCAACGCTCTTATGTAATAACTTTTTAAAAATAGGGCTTTTATTCCATCATCTGTATTTTATTTCCTTCATAAGAAAAATATAATAGATCCAGCAAGAAGAAACTAAGTAGCCTTATAAATCAAAAGTTATGACAACATTGTTGTTACCTAAATTTGGCTTGAATGTATTTTTAAAGAAATGAATGACAAGAAATGAAGAAGATTCCTCCTCATTAAAAACACAAGTAATGCATGGTAGAAAATAATTGAAGGAAGAGAAGAGAAAATAATGAAGTATTTACGTAATAGGGATAGGAAAGTAAATTATTATTGAAAGAAAAATATTGTTGATTTTTTTAAGTATTGTTCAGGAGAGTCAATACGGAGAAGCAGTATGACATGGAAGTTAATAATCAGGGTTAAAATGATCACTTCTTGGCTTAAGACATAAAATCTGTCAAACAGTGATAGCAATAATCCTGTCTCATAGATATTTTGAGGATTTATGTGCAAATACATAAAAACTGCTTTAAAAGAGATTGGGCACATGGTTATTGCTCATTAAATGTTAGCTATTAGTATTTGTTAAAATGCCCTGGATGCTTAATTTGAGAGGGGTAAAAGCGGTAATCAAGATCGTTGACCCTGGTTTATATATTTTCTGAGAATATAGTCTCCACTTAAATGGATGCATAGGAAATGGTGTTCTAAGGAAAACTCAGCTTTCAAGAATATTGAGAAATAATGCTGAGGCCTGACAATATATGGGGTTTGGGGTTCCCTTTATAATCATGTGGGAGTTAGAGAGGTCACAGTGTTTATATTTTGTGGGCAGCGGAAGTGTTGAGCTGTGTGTCAAAGACAAAGAAGCTCAGAGCCCTGTGATGATGGCAGCACATGGTAGGGACCTGTTTTAGGCATTGACCAAGGAAAGCATGCACGTTGATCAGCATCATTAATTTCCTCTCCAGTATTCTTTTGGAGAATAATGGCCATTTGAACTTTACAGAATGCATCTGAAGCCAGGAAGAAATGTGCTTTGATTAGAAGCAGAGCCAAACATTTCCCTTGATCCGTAGGTGTTTGTCACAGAGACGGACTCTATGGCAGTTCGAACACAGAGCAAATAAGCCTGAGGGAATGTAGTCTCTGTTGGAGACCAGTTGTTCTGACCAAGTTAAGTCTGTATTCAGTGTCTGGTCAGCAATCTGCTTACTGGCCCTGAAACTTTCAAAGTCTCGGTATCTCCCTCCGGAGAGGGAGTTAGTAATAGTATCCTCTTCGTATTATTTTGGGATGATTAAGTGAGTTAATGGATGTAAAGCACTTAAAACAGTGATGGACTATTGTAAGCTGTTGATGAATAAAGCATGTTCCAATTTTATTTTCTTTCCTTTTAAAAAATCAGTGTAAAGCATAACAAATGCAACTCTCAGATGCCACCAGAGAACTACAAACATACGAAATATAAACTTTTCAGAACAATCAGAAGAGTACTGTGCCAAAAAGAGTACTGTGCTTACCTTCCAAAGACTTCTGTCTTAATCCTGCCTCCACTTCTAAATTTGACTCTGATTTTGAGCTAGTAACTTGAACTCTTCTGGCTTCAGTCTCCTTATCTGTGAAACATCAATTGCCGTGTATGCCTATCAGTTGTACTTCCTAAAGGGCTGTTAGGGCAAAAGAGACTTGTACACTGTTAAAGCTGTATTTATTAAATATACTTGAGTAAATGTAATATCATTATTAGAAATTACTATTAAATTGAAATATTTATTCCCTCTTATCTCTACCTGAGTAGTGGAGATGGTAAGCAAACTATTAGATTAATTAAGTGTTAACTAATTGAGATGCATACCTGAGTAAAAATTACTGAAGTATGCTATAAGAAAATTTCCTTTTTTATATATTATATATTTATATATTAAATTTACATGATGCTCTATAATTTTATTTCTACTGAAATTTCATTGATTTTCTGACTATCTTTACAAATGTAAGGGGTTTGTATTGTTGTGAATAGACGATCCCCAAAGAACGAACTATTTAAAGAGAAAATACACAGGATAAATAATGCTCTTCTTGTCTATTTATAATCCTGTTGGTAGCTTCTTGTAAAGGTTTTGTAATAATATCTTACACTATCTGTGAAATGTCAGTGGTAGTGTTTAGGATAGTATAACTTTTACTTAATTTGTCCTCTGAGTTCTATAGGAGACAGGAATAGTAAATATTCAGGTATTTTTAGGATAAAGGAAATTTTCTTTCTAGGAAGCACTTCTGAATTGGCTATCCGCCTTTTTCACAGGAATTGCCAGAAATCTCAGCAAGAAAAGGGTGCCAATATATTCATTTGAAGAAAATTATTTGGTATATATATATATGTATATATATATATATATATATATATATATT
>NW_020174561.1:1688722-1757621 GCF_003031525.2 Neophocaena asiaeorientalis asiaeorientalis | reverse complement strand
CGAACCCGTGTCCCCTGCATTGGCAGGCCGACTCTTAACCACTGCGCCACCAGGGAAGCCGTGGTATATTTTTCTGAGCTGACTTCAATGTAAGTCTTAACTGCAGACATTAATTCTGATTAAAGGAGAAAAGAACAAGAATATTAAAAAGAGTAGATTCTACAAATCACACTTTTTTTTTTAACATCTTTACTTTACATTTGGTAGTGCATATATGTCAATGCTACTCTTTCACTTCGTCCCAGATTACCCTTCCGCCTCCCCGTGTCCTCATGTTCATTCTCTACATCTGCGTCTTTATTCCTGTCCTGCTTCTAGGTTCTTCAGAACCATTTTTTTTTTAAGATTACACATATATGTGTTAGCATACGGTATTTGTTTTTCTCTTTCTCACTTACTTCATTCTGTATGACAGACTCTAGGTCCATCCACCTCACTACAAATAACTCAATTTCGTTTCCTTTTATGGCTGAGTAATATTCCATTGTATATATGTGCCACATCTTCTTTATCCGTTCATCTGTCGATGGACACTTAGGTTGCTTCCCTGTCCTGGCTATTGTAAATAGAGCTGCAGTGAACATTGTGGTACATGACTCTTTCTGAATTACGGTTTTCTCAGGGTCTGTGCTCAGTAGTGGGATTGCTGGGTTGTATGGTAGTTCTATTTTTAGTTTTATAAGGAAACTCCATACTGTTCTCCATAGTGGCTGTATCAATTTACATTCCCCAAAACAGTGCAGGAGGGTTCCCTTTTCTCCACACCCTCTCCAACATTTATTGTTTGTAGATTTTGATGATGGCCATTCTGACTTGTGTGAGGTGATACCTCATTGTGGTTTTGATTTGCATTTCTCTAATGATTACTGATGTTGAGCATCCTTTCATGTGTTTGTTGGCAATCTGTATATCTTCTTTGGAGAAATGTCTGTTTAGGTCTTTGCCCATTTTTGGATTGGGTTGTTTGTTTTTTTGATATTGAGCTTCATAAACTGCTTATATATTTTGGAGATTATCCTCTGCCAGTTGCTTTATTTGAAAATATTTTCTCCCACTCTGAGGGTTGTCTTTTCATCTTGTTTATGGTTTCTCTTGCTGTGCAAAAGCTTTTAAGTTTCATTAGGTCCCATTTGTTTTTTTTATTTCCATTTCTCTAGGAGGTGGGTCAAAAAGGATATTGCTGTGATTTATGTCATAGAGTGTTCTACCTATGTTTTCCTCTAAGAGTTTGATAGTGTCTGGCCTTACATTTAGGCCTTTAATCCACTTTGAGTTTATTTTTGTGTATGGTGTTAGGGAATGTCCTAATTTCATTCTTTTACATGTAGCTGTCCAGTTTTCCCAGCACCACTTATTGAAGAGGCTGTCTTTTCTCCATTGTATATTCTTGCCTCCTTTATCAAAGATAAGGTGACCATATGTGCGTGGGTTTATCTCTGGGCTTTCTATCCTGCTCCATTGATCTATAGTTCTGTTTTTGTGCCAGTACCATACTTTCTTGATTACTGTTGCTTTGTAGTATAGCCTGAAGTCAGGGAGCCTGATTTCTCCCAGTCCGTTTTTCTTTCTCAAGATTGCTTTGGCTATTCGGGACTTTTGTGTTTCCATACAGATGGTGAAACTTTTTGTTCTAGTTCTGTGAAAAATGCCATTGACAGTTTGATAGTGATTGCATTGAATCTGTAGATTGCTTTAGGGAGTATAGTCGTTTTCACAATGTTGATTCTTCCAATCCAAGAACATGGTATGTCTCTCCATCTGTTTGTATCATCTTTAATTTCCTTCATCTGTGTCTTATAGTTTTCTGCATATAGGTCTTTTGTCTTCTTAGGTAGGTTTACTCCTAGGTATTTTATTTTTTTGTTGCAATGGTCAATGGGAGTGTGTCCTTAATTTCTCTTTCAGATTTTTCATCATTAGTGTATAGGAATGCAAGAGATTTCTGTGCATTAATTTTGTATCCTGCTACTTTACCAAATTCATTGATTAGCTCCAGTAGTTTTCTGGTAACATCTTTAGGATTCTGTATGTATGGTATCATGTCATCTACAAACAGTGACAGTTTTACTTCTTCTCTTCCAATTTGAATTCCTTTAATTTTTTTTCTTCTCAGATTGCTGGTGCTAAAACTTCCAAAACTATGTTGAATAATAATGGTGAGAGTGGGAAACCTTGTCTTGTTCCTGGTTTCAGTTTTTCACCATTGAAAATGATGTTGCCTGTGGGTTTGTCATTTCTGGCCTTTATTACGGTGAGGTAGGTTCCCTCTATGCCTGCTTTTTGGAGGATTTTTATCGTAAAGGTGTGTTGAATTTTGTCAAAAGCTTTTCTGCATCTCTTGAAATAATCATATGGTTTTTCTCCTTCAATTTGTTAATATGGTGTATCAGATTGATTGATTTGCATATATTGAAGAATCCTTGCATTCCTGGGATAAACCCCACTTGATCATGGTATAGGATCCTTTCAATGTGCTGTTGTATTCTGTTTGCTAGCATTTTGCTGAGGATTTTTGCATCTAAGTTCATCAGTGATATTGGCCAGTAATTTTCTTATTTTGTGACATCTTTTTCTGGTTTTGGTATCAGGGTGATGGTGGCCTCATAGAATGAGTTTGGGAGTGTCCTCCCTCTGCTATATTTTGGAAGAGTTTGAGAAGGATAGGTGTTAGCTCTTCTCTAAATGTTTGATAGAATTCACTGTGAAGCCATCTGGTCCTGGGCTTTTGTTTGTTGGAAGATTTTTAATCACAGTTTCAATTTCAGTGATAGTAATTGGTCTGTTTATATTTTCTATTTCTTCCTGGTTCAGTCTTGGAAGGTTATGCTTTTCTAAGAATTTGTGCATTTCTTCCAGGTTGTCCATTTTATTGGCATGTAGTTGCTTGTAGTATTCTCTCATGATCCTTTGTATTTCTGCAGGGTCAGTTGATACTTCTCCTTTTTCATTTCTAATTCTATTGATTTGAGTCTTCTCCCTTTTTTTCTTGGTGAGTCTGGCTAATGGTTTAGCAATTTTGTTTATCCACTCAAAGAACCAGCTTTTAGTTTTATTAATCTTTGCTATTGTGTCCTTCATTTATTTCTGATCTGATCTTTATGATTTTTTTCCTTCTGCTAACTTTGGGTTTCTTTTGCTTTTCTTTCTCTAATTGCTTTAGGTGTAAGGTTATGTTGTTTATTTAGATGTTTCTTGTTTCTGGACATCGGATTGTATTGCTATAAACTTCCCTCTTAGAACTGCTTTTGCTGCATCCCATAGGTTTTCGGTTGTTGTGTTTTCATTGTCATTTGTTTCTAGGTATTTTTGGATTTCCTCTTTGATTTCTTCAGTGATATGTTGGTTATTTAGTAGTATATTGTTTAGCCTCCATGTGTTTTTATTTTGTACAGATTTTTTCCTGTAATTGATATCTAGTCTCATAGCGTTATGGTCGGAAGAGATACTTGATACGATTTCATTTTTCTTAAATTTACCAAGGCTTGATTTGTGACCCAAGATATGATCTATCCTGGAGAATGGTCCATGAGCACTTGGAAGAAAGTGTATTCTGTTGTTTTTGGATGGAATGTCCTATAAATATCAATTAAGTCCATCTTGTTTAATGTATCATTGAAAGCTTGTGTTTCCTTATTTATTTTCATTTTGGACGATCTGTTCACTGGTGAAAGTGTGGTGTTAAAGTCCCCTACTATGATTGTGTTACTGTCGATTTCCCCTTTTATGGCTGTTAGCATTTGCCTCATGTATTGAGGTGCTCCTGTTTTGGGTACATAAATATTTACAATTCTTATATCTTCTTCTTGGATTGATCCCTTTATCATTATGTAGTGTCCTTTTTTGTCTCTTGAAATAGTCTTTATTTTAAAGTCTATTTTGTCTGATATGAGGATTGCTACTCCAGCTTTCTTTAGATTTCCATTTGCATGGAATATCTTTTTCCATCCTCTCACTTTCAGTCTGTATGTGTTCCTAGGTCTGAAGTGGGTCTCTTTTAGGCAGCATATATATGGGTCTTGTTTTTGTATCTATTCAGCCAGTCTGTGTCTTTTGGTGGGAGCATTTAATACATTTACATTTAAGGTAGTTATCAATATGTATGTTCCTATTACCGTTTTCTTAATTGCTTTGGGTTTGTTATTGTAGGTCTTTTCTTTGTCTTTTGTTTCCTGCCTAGAGAAGTTCTTTTAGCATTTGTTTTAAAGCTGGCTTAGTGGTGCTGAATTCTCTTAGCTTTTGCTTGTCTGTAAAGGTTTTAATTTCTCCATCAAATCTGAATGAGATCCTTGCTGAGTGGAGTAAAGTTGATTGTAGGTTTTTGCCTTCTGGCTTGCAGAGTTTCTGCTGAAAGATCAGCTGTTAAACTTATGGGGATTCCCCTGTATGTTATTTTTTGCTTTTCCCTGCTGCTTTTAATATTTTTTCTTTGTATTTAATTTTTGATATTTTGATTAATATATGTCTTGGCATGTTTCTCCTTGGATTTATCCTGTATGGGACTCTTTGCGCTTCCTGTACTTGATTGACTAATTCCTTTCCCATATTAGGGAAGTTTTCAACTATAATCTCTTCAGATATTTTCCCAGTCCCTTTTTTTTCTCTTCTTCTTCTTCTGGGACTGATATAATTCGAATGTTGATACATTTAATGTTGTCCCAGAGGTCTCTGAGACTGTCCTCAATTCTTTTCATTCCTTTTTTGCACAATGTTTTTATGTAGAGTGATGCTAGCTCACAGATCAGCTATACACACCACTGCAAAAAATGTAGAGGAAGCAAACAATATCTTCACAGAGGTGAATTACCAAAAAATTGGATCAAGAGAAAAATTATGATAAATAAGAGAAGATCTGACAATAATTTTTAAAATATATCTGGGAGACATAATTACCTCTATCATTCATTATTCTCCCTCACAGGTTCCCACCCTGCTGAGGAGTAAAGAAACTTTCATTTGTCCAAATCTCTTCTGTTTTAAATGGTTTCATGTCACTTTCCATATTCAGTCTACTCTAAAATTAACCACAGATGGTTAATGACTTCACTTTAAGTAAAAGCTCTGCACATTTAGAGATTAGCTCAAGGTTTCTGAAGAGTGTTTCTTGCCGGGTTCTTGTACTGGGGGAGGGGTCCCCTTAACCGATTGATGCCATTATGCTGTTCATAGGCTTCTGCAGTGATTGTGTAGCTTGTCTGCCCGATAATTGCATATCCTGCTGGCAACTGAGGCTAAAACCTGTAGCTGGCGACTATTGGATCCTTTCCCTCTTGCCTGTATTTTAACTCCTTGAACATTGTTGGCATAATTATTTTAAAATCTGGTTCCGGAAAGTCTAATATTTGGGTTCCCAATGGGTAGGGTGGCCAGATAAAACACAGAATGCCTAGCTGAATTTGAATTTCAGCTAAACAGCAAATGGAATTTTTAGTCAACAGTGAATAATTTTGGGGTGTAAGTATGTCCCAAATATTTCATGGGATATTCACTGTTTATCTGAAATTCAAATATAGTAGGATATCTTCTATTACATTTGCTATAAATGATCCCTTTACCCCGAGTTTATATTTATGTCTCTTTATCCTTTTGATTTGTATTATTGTATTACATTGTCTTCTCTCCTCAGGTATATTGCTTTTTTTTTTTTTTTTTTAACACTGTATGCTACACATTGTATCAACAAAATTGTTTGTAGAAATAGCATGGTCTCATATGAAGTTATCCTCTCTCAAAATACTATCTTTTTGTTTCTGCCAGGCACTTTGAGATGCTAACAATCCAGAATCAACTTAATCAAATATCAAGGATTGAGTAGATTTAAATCTGAGCCTCAGTTCTTGTGAGTTCCATCTTCTTATTGATCATATTTACCTCAAATCAAGATGAGTTCACCAGATTACCATCTCAGAACTCCAGTTTCTGCCCCCACTGTAGCAGGACTGTTAAAAGTGTTTTTCAGCCTCTCAGCTTCTGTGCTACTTCCTCTTGAGTCAGAAAACACTTAAAAGAAGACCTACACTTGCTCCCACATAGGGTTTCATCCTCCCATAGATCCTGACTGGTTATTCTTCACGATCTTATTATTTCTTTTGTGCCTTCAAGTAGGTGTTTGTGTCTAGGTTTTTAAATTGTTCTCAGCAGGAGGTTTAGTGTAAATCATAGTCTTTCTTTACTGAAACAAAATCTGATTGTTATTAATAAATGCCTCTTAAGGATGAGAGGCAAAATTGTATGAAAGTAAAGGGGAATATACACAAAAGTGGTGTTCCTTTCTTGACCATCCGAAAATACATCATGTAAGAGATGGTGTCTGATTTAGTGCTACTTGTTCCCCTCTTATCCAGTCTTGAAAGGGCAGTGGAGAATATCAGACAAATCCTATTCATATACAGGTTTCAGACTTTGGAGGCACCCATTATAGAAATTTTCAAAAGATTTTGTTTTTTAAAATCCTTTCATAATTCCTGAACCATTAACTTGGGATGTTTTAAATATCTCCAGAAAGGGCAGTGCATTTGTTATTCTTTCAGCTGGTTTGTTAATGAGGAGGCAGTGTTTATAAGGATTTTGGTTAATTCTATTGAACCTGGTTAAGTGAATTTTCTTTGTTACAGTAGTAATTGATTGCATCTACTCTACAAATGGTTGTTTTATATCTCTTATGAATTGTCAATTTTACTTTCATTAATATGCTGTGAGCATAAGTTTTTGTTTTTATATATCATGTCATTTTTTAGCTTTTTGTAAAGGTTTTCTATATAATCACTAATACTCTGAAATTTTAGTTGCATGGAAGGGAATAGAGCAACTTTTAAATCCAAATCTTACTTAAAGATAGTGAGTGTCTTGAAACAATCTAAGCATGTTTATACTCATCTTAAATATAAACCTGAAATTTAGAAATGCTTCTATTCTTAAAAATAATTTATCCGTGAATTGAAGCAATGCTATGTGTCCATGTATCAAAATAAAGCAATGAAAAACGAATCAAGCTATGCCTCATTAATCTGACAAAAGCATTGCCAAGTATCTTTCATCAAAATTCAGACATTTCCTCTCAAACCAATAATTTAATTGAAATGTTTACTATATAAAACTCAGATCACCATCTTCAAAGAGAGCAAAGTGTTAATATTTGAGTGTTACTATTTAATATTCCATTAAAAATATGAACAGATTATATTATCATTTGAAAGCAGTATAATAGTTTCATGCAAAGGAAAAAGCACCGAGATTTGAATGCAAAATTCATATTGTAGCTTCTAGCTAATGATAAGCATAGTAACCTTAAAGAAGCAGAAAATTCCAGAAATAAACACAATAAAAATAATAACCATCAAAATGCCTATCATACCCTAAGCATTGGGATAAGAAATAATACCATTTGTCTGTCTGACAGAAGGTATGTTTCTGGTAATAAGTTTTAGATGCCGAGAGCAAGATCATTATTTATCAAAAAATAGATTTGTTTTTCAAGCTCCATTGGTAGAAAGGACTAAACTTTTAGTTAGGAAGATACAAGAAGTTATGTCTCGTAAGTTAAATGATCTTCAAACACAAGTAAATAAGAGGGGATCAGTTGAAGCCTAAACATCCCACATCCTGTTAGCCTCATCCCCACTGTAAATTTCCATTTCCTAAAATATCCAGTGTTAGGGTAGTGATTTTTAAAAGGAAATTTTGGAATCAGATTTCTTGGGTTCTAACAGTGATTCTACCTGTCTTGGGTTCTAACAGTGGTTCTACCTGTTACTGAATGTGTGTACTTGGGCCAGTTACTTGATATCTCAGGACCCCAGTTACCCCATATATTAAGTGGAATCGTTTTGAGGATTAAAAGGCACATTAAGTGTAAAGAATTGAAAAGAATGGCTGGCATATAATTAGATATAACTGCTAGGATTACTTATAATAACTGTTATTAATTGAATATCTGTAAAACTCTAACCATTGAATTAGTATGGAATTCAGTCTTTTTCTAAGATTTAATTCCAGATATCATCCTTAGGAACTCCAGGGTAACTTATACTTGTCATTGAATCAGTCCTTCCCCTGTTCACCTGAGATAACAGGAAATCACATGTCCTGATTAGGCTGGTTTCCTATCCCTTCATCATTCTGGCCTCATTCTCAGGGCAGACCAGGAAAGCCATTACCCCTGCAAGCCCATCATGGTTTCCTCATCATGACCACTTCTCTGTGCTTATTTGTGCAGATCAAGATTTCCCCTTTTGCTATGAGGAATTATGCTCTTTTCAGTATAACGTTCAGTGAGGGTCACAGAGGTGTACCTTGTAATATAGCTTTTTATAATTAACCTTCCTCAAGTCCTCACTGTGGCACTAATATTCAGATGGGCACTTTTCTTCTTTTTTGTTTGGGGGACAGGGAGCTCTTTCTGCATTAGCTGCATGCTGATTAGAGAATCAACACTTGATTTCTATATCCTAGGCTCTAAAGGTGAAATTGATTACCTGCAGAGAACCATTTTCCATATGGTGAGTTTTCCCTTGGGAACTACTGTTACTCGTCATTCCTTTCTATATCTGACTGAGAATGTGTCAGACAAGTTTAAGTAAGGACATGTTTGAATATCAATTTATTTTACTCTACAGTTAGTGCTCTAATGGGGGAAAAATGATATCCCATCTTGTAGCCTCCAAGTCCCAAATCCCAGTGGTTGTATTTGGGGAGGGAAGGCTGCTGAAGGAGGGCAGTTAACTCTTCCTGCTTAAGTACCAGGTTCTTGACAAGCCAAACTGCCTTGTTAAATAAGTACATGCATGGTATATTGCATTTTATAGATTTGAGCATTAACACGTTTTAATATAGAAATAATTACTTAGGGCTTCCCTGGTGGCGCAGTGGTTGAGAATCCGTCTGCCGATGCAGGGGACACGGGTTCGTACCCCGGTCCGGGAAGATCCCACATGCCGCGGAGTGGCCGGGCCCGTGAGCCATGGCCGCTGAGCCTGCGCATCCGAAGCCTGTGCTCCGCAACGGGAGAGGCCACAACAGTGAGAGGCCCGCGTACCGCAAAAAAAAAAAAAAAGAAAAAGAAATAATTACTTAAATATTTAGGATATGATTATATGTTTTCAAGTTTTACAACAAACCTGCATCCTGGCTTAAGAATCTCTTATGAGATGATATTCTGCTTGTTTTTGGCTATGATATATAACTTTACCATGGAGAAATTTTGGAGGTTTCTGTGAGCACAGTTAGTGATTTTGATTCTTTATGCAGTTTTACTACATTTCACAGTGCAACTAAAACTTCAGTCCTACTTTTACTATTAAATTTTACACATTAGAAACATGATTCACAGAATCACAATGGATAAGTTATCACATTAAATACTGTATAACTAGAACATTATAGGGTTTTTTTCATTTTATCTTAAAATACAGTTTCCATCTTTTGATATAAGCAATTATTATCCAGAAAGAAGAGTTTAAACTGGACTTAAGAAATGATATAGAAAAAAGTACATCTGGGCTTTTGATACTAAGAAATTAAATTATTCCATAAGGTCCTATTCTTCTGTTATTAGAAAAGAGTCATTAATGTCTATAAACATCTGATGGGGGGAAGGACTTTAAAAGGAGCCCATAGATTAATCAGCATGCACTATTTTATTGAGAGCAGTGTGTAAGTGCAATTAGCACTTGAATAAAATGTGAATCAAAATTGGAAAAAAGACTCACTTAAAAATTAACTGTATTTACTACAAGGAAATTCAAATCTTTATTCCTTATTTGCTTTTGTTTACTAACTGTGGTGAGAAGTGACTACTAGTAGTATATTTTCAGATACATTATTATAGCTTTAAATAGAAATGTATATATTTTAATTCCTTTTATTTTCTATAGGTGGACTACATTTAACTTTAAAATGGATGCTATGAATGTAAGAAAGGTATAAGAAATAGCAGGTGTTTTGATGAATCTCAGTACTAGTTAGAAAAAATGAAAAGCAGAACATTACCTGGTTTTCTTCAAGTGTGTAATATATGTATGTATGGTGCATATATGTCGACAGTTAGATTGATAGACAGACAGGCAGGCAGATAGATACTTTGCTTTGAGTCTTGGTAGGCTCTGAAACTAAGAGTTGTTGTTCTTATAGTCTCCTCTAATGTTTATACTGTAATATATGAAAGGTACCTTTTTACAAGATCCTATTAATTTTAATTTAAATTTGTTGAACTTTTTACAAGCAAATTATTTATAATTTATATTCATTCATGAATTCTTTCAAAGTAATTTACTGCATGCCTGTACATAGTAGGTACTCTATTATGTATTACTACTACTAAAATAACAATATAGCATGCTCAGGAGGTCAGAATCCTTGGGTGATTTTATATATATACATATATGTGTGTGTGTGTGTACACACACACACACATATATATATGCCCAAATAAAAATATATACAAAGAGCTATGGTTAAAAAGTCCAGAGAGCCACTAGCTGAAGCCAGGAAGAAAGGTTTAAACTATTTGCTCCTTGGGCTGAGCTTTGAATTATGGAAAACCTACTTTATATACAAATATATCCTGGTTTGGTAATAGTTTTTGTTACAGAAAAATTACATACACACTATTTTTTTAAACTATCTTAAGTAAGACTAACTAACCAGAGACATCATGAGAAAGCCTCTATTTTTATGTTTCCTTTGTGTGTATTTTGCTCAAAATTGTTGAAGCAAATGACATCACTAAGCCAGATCTGCAAGTTCGAACTGTTAATGTCAAGACTTCTGGGGTACAAACAAGGCAAAACAATCCATCATTTTTAATGCTCTCTGAAGACAGATTACATAGTAATCAATAGTGATAGTTCCTCAGAAGAATGATACAATGGGGAAACTCTTTACACGTTCATTGGCCCGTGTAGCAGAACTACATTTTCATTATTTCACATAAACGGCTGACATGACATCCAGGAATAAAGACTGCCCAGTCATCAGCAAAGGGCCTCATAAAGCTGAACCAACAGAATACTAACTACATAGAAATCTGCTCATGAACAATAATGACTCATTTTAAAATAGGAGCTGATTGCTTCTGACATAGTGGGGAGTTCAGGTCTTTTATCATTACTGTTTTATTCCACTAAGCTCTCATTACATCATCAGAAAAGAAAGTCAATACTGACTTTACCAATAAGGTTCAAGAAAAATATCAAGAATAATATACCTATCAGTCCGCATCTTAAACAGAATTGCTGAATGTAATAGGATATAAAAATGACTAAGAGGCAACAGGAGTCAAAGTGAAATCAGTCCCTGATTCTTTCTTAAATGACTTTACTTGGACAGGAATAAACAACTCTGCTGATTATTTATCATATGTTCTCTCCCAGGATCTTTTCTTTTTCTTGGTCTTTTCTCTTTATTACTTTTCATATCATCAGACCCCAGAAGCTGCTAGGAAATGATGGGCAACGTCAGGATTCAAGTGCTGTGATCCATAATAGTGATTTGGGAGGAATCTACATAGTCCCTATTTCTTGCCTCAAAGTTTATAAACAGTTAAAAAAACAAAAGCTTAAGCATAGAAAGAGAGACAGTCTGTAAAGACATTTAACAGTTTTAGCAGAACATGAAGTTACCTTAAAAACAAGTAGTGATAATTGGTTAATTAGAAGTAGAAGATTGACTAGGTATTAAGCGATTTCTGGGAATAAAGCAGAGCATAAAGGAATAAAAGCTGAGCTATAAAGATAATTCTCCTTTTAATGTATCCAGTTCAAAAAATATTGGTGATCTTTTAGATTTTAAGAAATAGTGCCGGGGCTTCCCTGGTGGTGCAGTGGTTGAGAGTCCGCCTGCCGATGCAGGGGACGCGGGTTCGAGCCCCGGTCCTGGAGGATCCCACATGCCGCGGAGCGGCTGGGCCCGTGAGCCATGGCAGCTGAGCCTGCGTGTCCAGAGCCTGTGCTCCGCAACGGGAGAGGCCACAGCAGTGAGAGGCCCGCCTACCGCAAAAAAAAAAAAAAAAGAAATAGTGCCCTGTAGAAAATAGTCGAAGCAATTAAAAGAGGATCATTACAGAGCAGCATGAATCGTTTGCTTTATTCACTGGTGATCCACCAATTTAAAAAATGCTGAATAGAAAAGATTTAAGTGTTTACATTCTCTAAGCTGATATTAATAGCTCAAAATTCTATTTATTTAAATAGTTGCAGTAATCAGTGTTAAGGGGATGAGCTGTTTCATGATTTTGGGGTTTTTTTATCTCTTTACAAAGAAGAATCCCTCTATATGTCCTAAAGTTTTAATTATTCATTCATTGTTAATTTTTAATTTCTAACTTGGGTAAAGTCAAATTAACTCTTTTTGGTGTATATTATGTGTTTTGACAAATGCATAGAGTCATGTTTGCTGCACCATAATCAAGATACAGAGGAGTGCCATCATTCCAAAGAGACTCCATCGTATTGTCTGTCCCTTTGTAGCCAAACCATCCTCCCCCCACTTAAACCTTCTCAACTGCTGAAACGTTCTCTGTCCTTATGATTTTGCCTTTGCCGTGTTCTATAAGTGTAATCATATAGTATATAAGCTTTTGAATTTGGATTCTTTCACTTTGAGTAATGAATTTGAGATTTACCTATGTTCCTGTTATTTCCCTTTTATTACTGAGTAGTGTTCCATTGTATATGTATATCAGTGGTTTGGTTCTTCATTTTCCTATTGGGAAACATATGGACTGTTTCTACTTTTTTGCAATTTTCAGTGAAGCTGCTGGAACATTCACATGTAGGTTTCCATGGTGAGAAGGTACAAGCATAGGCTCTCATTCAACCCATGTTGGTTTACTTACTGCTGTTGAAAAATACTTAACAGGCTAGCAACAGAGTGTAAAGCTGATCCCTTTTATGTCACCATCTCTTGAAGGCATCAATCAACCACCTGACTACATTAGATTATCTGTCCTTAGTGATGTAGGAATTCATCTTCGGTGCAATATACATGTATTCTGGGTATGGATTTGTCTCTTTGCTCTATGGGGCCTTAGCCAGTAATATTATCTGAGAGTTTACCAAGTTTTTGATCTACTATCATGGAATCTCACATAACATTTCACTGGACCAAGAGACATACTCTACATAAAAGGAGATGCAGCAGTTTCTACCAAAAAAAAAAAAAAAAAAGAAATAGTGCCCTGTAGAAAATAGTCGAAGCAATTAAAAGAGGATCATTACAGAGCAGCATGAATCGTTTGCTTTATTCACTGGTGATCCACCAATTTAAAAAATGCTGAATAGAAAAGATTTAAGTGTTTACATTCTCTAAGCTGATATTAATAGCTCAAAATTCTATTTATTTAAATAGTTGCAGTAATCAGTGTTAAGGGGATGAGCTGTTTCATGATTTTGGGGTTTTTTTATCTCTTTACAAAGAAGAATCCCTCTATATGTCCTAAAGTTTTAATTATTCATTCATTGTTAATTTTTAATTTCTAACTTGGGTAAAGTCAAATTAACTCTTTTTGGTGTATATTATGTGTTTTGACAAATGCATAGAGTCATGTTTGCTGCACCATAATCAAGATACAGAGGAGTGCCATCATTCCAAAGAGACTCCATCGTATTGTCTGTCCCTTTGTAGCCAAACCATCCTCCCCCCACTTAAACCTTCTCAACTGCTGAAACGTTCTCTGTCCTTATGATTTTGCCTTTGCCGTGTTCTATAAGTGTAATCATATAGTATATAAGCTTTTGAATTTGGATTCTTTCACTTTGAGTAATGAATTTGAGATTTACCTATGTTCCTGTTATTTCCCTTTTATTACTGAGTAGTGTTCCATTGTATATGTATATCAGTGGTTTGGTTCTTCATTTTCCTATTGGGAAACATATGGACTGTTTCTACTTTTTTGCAATTTTCAGTGAAGCTGCTGGAACATTCACATGTAGGTTTCCATGGTGAGAAGGTACAAGCATAGGCTCTCATTCAACCCATGTTGGTTTACTTACTGCTGTTGAAAAATACTTAACAGGCTAGCAACAGAGTGTAAAGCTGATCCCTTTTATGTCACCATCTCTTGAAGGCATCAATCAACCACCTGACTACATTAGATTATCTGTCCTTAGTGATGTAGGAATTCATCTTCGGTGCAATATACATGTATTCTGGGTATGGATTTGTCTCTTTGCTCTATGGGGCCTTAGCCAGTAATATTATCTGAGAGTTTACCAAGTTTTTGATCTACTATCATGGAATCTCACATAACATTTCACTGGACCAAGAGACATACTCTACATAAAAGGAGATGCAGCAGTTAAGGATATGACCATGAAATTAACTGGACCTATTCTGTGCTGCAGCACTCAGAAACTGCCAGTCTGGAGAGGATAATGAAATGGCCTCATGAGATACCAACCTGGTGATGAAACTCTGCAGTGTTGGAGTGTCATCCTCCATAATAAGTTTATACTCTAAATGAACAATCATTGTTTTGTTTTGTTTATTTTACATGGTCTGTGGACTTAGGGATAGAACACTTGGATATGAGAATTTAAAGGAGTAAGTGGGAAGGGTCCAACTTATGTCACTTCCAGAAGCTTACTTGGATAAATTTGTGTTACTCTGGACTCTGCAGATTTAAAGGGCTTCCAGAGGAAAAATGCTTTTAGTAGATGACAGAGAAAAAGTCTCATTACGTTTCAAGCTCTGTCTATCCATTTACTTAGTTCATTGTTAACCTAGAGAATAACAAGCAAGAAAGAAATTTGACGTGATCACCAGGATATTGTAGGCCTACTGCTAACCAACGCAGAAATGTATGTTTGGTACCCGCTTATCCAGTGGGGCCTCCCTTGGTACTTCCTTGCTCTGCTTTTACAGTAGAAGAACATTACAGTAAGAAGCACAGCATGATAATGACATAATGACCAGGGCTTAGACCTTTCAGAAGTGAGCGCCAGGGAGAATCCCACAAGACCAGCAGAGATGCTGGTTGAGAGTTCAGAAAATCTAAATGCATTGTAGAGGAGGAAGGTGATGAGTATTAGTTGTGGTGGTCTTAGAACCAGCTGCAGTGGTGGGAGTTGTGCTGCGTGTCACTAAGTGTCCTCTTGTCAGTTTTTCCTGAAAGAGACCCACCAAAAGGCTGCAGGGATGGAGGTGCAGCAGGAGTTACCTTGCTCATCTGAACTGCTCATCTAGGGACTGCTGTACAAGGCAGATACAGACGGGTCTTTCATATTTATTTTATCCTTCTACTTTGATCTCTGTTTGATTAATCCCTGATTTCTGAATTAGTTATAATGAGGGTTAGGGAATGAAGGTGTTGATATTCTTCTCCTATACCTGAGACAATGTTTTCTGAAAGAGAGGATTTCGGAAGAGTTTTGGAATTTCTGGGTCTTCTAGTTACTTCCAAGTGTCATCTTTCTGACTTTTGAGATTGTATTTTTTCCTCTATAAGTGACCTACGCATGTACAAGACCTGGTGACATTATAATTCTGTTGCCATTATAACTCAGCAACTTTAAACCAAAATCTTGATTTTCCTCAAGGTACAATTACTGATATAGTCTTGGCCACAGATGAAGATACAGTCTTGCAGAATGGTCACAGAAAGATTTCCAGAGTGTGTGTGTGTGTGTATTTTAATAACTTAAGGAAATAATGTAGAGATTGAACTTGTTTTTCTCTACCTTTCTGATGCTAACTCAATACACAGTTTTATAGCTAGTCAATCCCTAGTGCCCTGTGCTCAGTGAATGCATGACCTCAGATGAGCTAAGGCAAAAAAAGGTATCTTTCACATACTTTCCCATTCTGTAATATGAATGTCACTACCATTTGTCTCATCTCAGATAACCGTTTCCAGATGTATAACATTTCAGTGAAGTTTTGTGGTAATAATTTCTGTAGGAGTTAGTGTACTTTGATTAAAAACATTAGAAATCAGCCTAAGCTTTTTAAGCAAATTGGTCTGAAAAGATCCTAAATAGATTACAAGATTGTAGGAACAGTTTACCAAGATTTTATGAGGGGCACAAATAGCATACTTCTGTGATTTCTGAACCAGACATTTATGGTTATCTCTAGAAAACTGGCAGCAATGAACCTTCTCCTACAAAATTCTGTCCTTCTTGTTTTTTGTTATCAATTAAAATTACTAATGGGAACAGCAGTGTTACACTGGCTTTTTGGGGCAGTTAGAATTTATAGAACCTAGGGGATTTTTAATTTTTTAAATGAGGTGCTTTAAGCATTTTTGTAGGTCATGTATCGAGTAGAGGAAAAGATTTGATGTTATACGTAACAGAGGAGTTAACTGAAATGGTAGGTTCAGTTCATGTGTAATACATCCTGCAACTAGGATCACATCCTTTATTTGTAAGACATATTGCAGTTTAATATCTCCACCTCTAAGTGCTACAAAATACGTTTTCTTTAATCCATTTCGTTTATTTAACAGTACAGGATTTTGGACTTTTAAAAACTGAGTTAACCAATTTTTAGTTACCTAATTATTTAAAAACATGAACCAATGAGTGTGTTAATAGAGTTAATGCACATTGCTGATCATGTTGATGTTACACATAAAAATTTTTAGACTTTTATTCCGTGACCCTTAGCTCAATGATGTTTACTTCTTTGTTGGTACGTTATTTTGAGTTCAACCATTGATTCTCCATGTTAATCCTGAGCAAATTACTTTACTCTCTAAACATAGATATTCACATGTGGATGATATGGATAACAATGGCTGTGGCTCACAAAGTTTGAAGGAATGAATTGATAACGAGTTTTGAATCAGGATGGTGCATTTATTAACTGAATGTGCATTAGTAAATTAAGTTCTTTGAGCCATATATCCCTTATTTATATACTGAAAATCTTAACAGTGGTTAAAATGAAATAATGTTTCAAGTAAAATGCTTAGATTAACACAGTGTCTGTTACAGTAATTTGTTGCTGTAATTGTTATCATCACTCTGTAAGAATCTATTTGGTTGAGCAAATCCAGATTCTCCTTTTTCTTGTAGTGAGCAAAGTTGTCAAAACGGTAAAAATCAAAGTGGGAATTTATCATTTTAAGTCAAAATTTCAAAACAGGTGTTTCCTCAGATGTGTGTTGTAAACATTAAAGTTATCATTAATTTAATTGGATTTCCAAAAATTGATAACCTGAATCTAATCATTGTTGTGGGCAGTCATTTATAATTCATCAGCATTCACTTAAAGTGAGATGTGATCTGTTCCCATTTAGCTGGCTATTTAAGTCCGTGTCCTCAAAAGGATCTGAAGAGCCATTGCCTTCGCATAGGAAAATAGTAGTGATAGCGATAATAATAGTGATAAAATAAAAATAAATGTCAGTTCTACTGTGCCTGGCCTCAACTAGTTCTTACGAGACATTGCATAAAGAACATAAGTAAATAATAGTTTAAATCCTATAAAAGTATAATTAGGCTTAAATATAAAACCAAGTGTTTTCCAGCGTTAATTGCCCTATGTGTTTTTTAAAGCTTAATATCCCCTTTGAATGAGACCACAGCTATGACATTCCACAAGTTCTGAGCCATAGATGTACAATTAATGCAAATTAAGTTGCGCTTCCATTTAATGTTGAATATCTTTTTCTCATTTGCCGTGACTTTCCCTTTTTTGTATCCTTAGGCTCTTTGTGTTTCAGAATGAGAACGGTAAAAGTATAGATTTGCATATACTCTCTTTGATCTTTGTTAAGATCAACCATAATCCTAAACATTGCTTCTGCTGTGAAAAAAAAAGACTAAAAGTCTTAGGTAATGGAGTCAGAGAAGCCACTCAGAAAACTGCATATAAAAATTATATTTGGGGCTTCCCTGATGGTGCGCTGGTTGAGAGTCCGCCTGCCGATGCAGGGGACACGGGTTCGTGCCCCGGTCCGGGAAGATCCCACATGCAGCGGAGCGGCTAGGCCCGTGAGCCATGGCCGCTGAGCCTGCGCATCCGGAGCCTGTGCTCCGCAACGGGAGAGACCACAACAGTGAGAGGCCCACGTACAGCAAGAAAAAAAAAAATTAATTATATTAGATAATAATATTTGCCTCAAAATTGAACTCGGAAAATAAGAGAAGAAAGGATCAAGTGTGAGAAAGAAAACAAGATGCAAATTCTGTATGGTTTTTGTATAAAGATGACAGTGATGATTTATTAGTAGATTTATTATTTTTTGCCAAGTATACCAAACTATACTCCTAAAAGTAGTAAATCAGCATTTTGTCTCATCTCCCTTGGTTCCTCCTTAGTGTAGTGACCTTGAATGGTGTTGAAACCAGGTATTTGGCTCTGTTGGACCCTGACTTCAAAGATATAAATTATTCGTAAGGGTGTCTGTAACCCTATACTCCCATATTCTAATTTATGCTGCAAAATGTACCCCCAAAATTGTGTAAAATGCAATGTTTCAGAAATTATTCTGTTACACTCCTTCCAATCATCTGATCAAAAAACAATGCCTTTATTCCTTTATTTAAGGGAAAGAGCTAAGCATTTTTCATATAGAACTAAATTTCAGAAAATTTAGGTAACTTGACCAACCAGGTCTCCCAACCAGCTGCCACCAAAACAGAAGCAGATTTCAAAACACATGACCCTGTTCTGAAATTCAGGGTGCCAACTCTACTGTGTGCTCACAGGCTAAGTTTGCAGTGTTCCCTGATTGCTATTTTTCTAAGGAAGCTTTCTCTCATCAGAGGGTCTGTAGCATGTTTTCTCCTCCACTACTCTGACTCGTGGATCTTTTCATTAAGATGAATAAGGAGCATTATGTCTTGAAACACAAAGAAAAGGAAGTTTAAAACCTCAGTAATATTCATTTTACTTTACACAAGATTACAAAATGGCTTAGGTACTTGGGTCAATAATTTGTTTTATTCCACACTGATTGGCAAATACTTCCGCTTCATGGAGAATATTTAGACAGATAGATTGGGATACATACATATTTGGAATTTGATGGTGAAGAGTTGTCAGCCCATGTCGTGAGAGATCTACTTGCTATTTGAAGCATTATGTACCTTTAGCTCTCCCCTACCCACCACTCTCACTTCTCATAAATTTGCTACTGCTTTGGTTAGACAACTATAAATCATAGAACACAATGATTTATTTTATTATTTCTGAGCTTCCCTGTATTTTCTCACTATTTGATAACAAAAACAAACACCTAAAGTGATGAGATGATAAACTATTTAGAAATATTTGGAAATCAAGTCAATATAACTGTAGTGTTAATGAACAGATAACATGAAACAATATTTTTGTTTAATTTTCAGAACATTTACTGAAATAATTCTGAGCTCAGTGGGAGCTCGGAATGTCTGTGGTAAATTGTTTATTGGGAACTGAGCATTAACAGTCACAGTGTTTGTCGAAATTATGTAGAGATTCAGTTCGTTGTGTAACTTTCTTTTTACTTATTGGAATCTTATACAAGGGATTCTTGGCTTGTCTGGAAATTGAAATCATTTCATAGTTTTTCAGTTCTTGTATCCTTTACAAGAAATTACTCAACACAGATAGAAACTCCTAGATTCAGATGGCAAATCACTATAAACAAATAAGCATATAGTTATCAGTTACCAAATTTGATTAGATGCCAGTGTAAATATTAATTACAATGTTAAAATATTGTAAAAAAATTTTAAAGTTAGTGAGAAAAAGGTTATTTTGCTAAAAAAGACAGAAAGAAAGAAAAGAAATGTTAAGGAGAAAACTTATTTGCAAATCTTTTTTGAACCAAGACACATTGTTTCCATATACTCAAGAGATGGCCCAGGGCACTGAAATGCAAATAAACTTTGAAATTGAAGTGACTTATAATGGTACCTTATATGTGTTTAATAGAATTGGTATTTTCCCAGATTTCTAACCTTATGCTTTAAATTTTTCCAAGACCCTTATCATTTTAACTAAAAATAGTTTATAGGTTTCAGTGAAAGGAGGCAGTTCTCTAATCATGATAAAGTGGGAAGGTTACCTTAATCTAGTTTGGAAAATCTTCCCCGAGGATGGACTTACCTGGAGAGGCCAGTAGATATTGACAATGAAAGCAAATCCCAGGTCTCCAACCGGAGTTCCTTGGGGCTAACATTGATGAGCTCTTAAGAAACACCAGAGTGACAATATTTTGGGCTGGACATCTGGTAAATACATTGCAAAAATACTCACTGTAGTTGATAAATGAGCTTGTGCATAATGCCTGGCTTTTGGTATTACTGATAGGTTGGTCATGTCAGTTTTAAATCATGGCTATTTAAAAGATTAGGAAATAAGGGTAACACTTGATTTTTTACTCTGATCATTTCAAGCATCATTGTATTTTTTTAATTAAACTTTTTTTAAAACTTGAAGTATAACGCATGAATACGTATCTTAAATATAAGTGAGCACAGGGGTCAATAATCTTACCAAGAAACCACCTTTGTACACATTTCCAAACATTATCTCCCCACCCAGGGTAACAACTCTCCCCGCAATGAAATAAGTTTCATTTACTTTTGAACTTAATTGAAATGGAAATATATATTATTACTGTTTTATGTCTGGGAACTTTTTTTCATATATTTGTAAGATTTGTGGAAGTTTTGTATGTAGTTGTTATTTAAATCTGGTTACTTTACTTTATCCATTGTATTACTATACTCCAACTTAATATATCCATTCTATGGTTCACAGGCATGTGTTTCCAGTTTGGGGATGTTTGAATATTACTCTAGGAACATAGAATGCATATCTTTATTGCATATAGGCATGCATTTCTGTTCTGTAACTAGGGGCAGTTTTGCTGATTCCCAGCTGTAAGAATATTAACCTAGCGTTAGGGAAGGCCAGAGAGTTTTCCGGAGTGGTGAACTTTTGCCAGTTTGCACTACCACCAGCAATGTTCACGAGTTCCTGCTCTTCACATCTTTTATCTTGTTTCTTTTTTTTTTAAACTTCTGGGTCCGTAGTGGGCATTTAATGATATCTAATTGCTGTTTTAGTTTGAATTTCCCTGATGACAAAAAAAAAAAAGACACCTTTTCATTTGAAATCATCCCTGTTTTTAGTATATAATAGAATAAAATAATTTTTACAAAATAAAAATTTTCTATTTATATCGTTTTAAAACATAAAGGAAGAATCATTTTAAATATCCTTAACATTACTGTAGTCAATTCATTCACACCATCTTTATTTTGTTTTTATTAAGGGGAAAAAGTTTCTTTTCAGGTTTATATTTTTAGAACCTTAAAAGTTATTTTTCTTCATCTGTCATGTTATGCATAAACTAAATTCAATATTATGGCTATGAAATATGTATATGTTATTATCAAATATCATTTTACAAAACAGTGTGTGTGTGTGTGTATATATATATATACACACCATTATATATTTATAATTTAACATTTCCATAACAATTTAAATAAATGTATTGCCTTATCACTAAATGTATTTTTTGACATGGTTGATAACGTTTTCTTGAACCAGTAGAATGACCCTTGGAAGTAGTGGGAAAATCAGTAGGAAGCTAGAGGGAAAACACATCTAGATGAAAAACAGGCTTAAGAACTAAATCTATTCAGCAGTTTTTTCAGTTGACTAGATGTAAAAATTAATCATTATTTGGGTCTCACCCACGTATACTATTTATATAGACTGAACTAATTCATTTATGACTTTTTTAAAACCATTCTTCATAATCTGTAGATTGTCAGAATGACCTTTAACAAATGTTACCTCCAATGTGAACAAGATCATGGTTCTTGACATTTAAATATTTTCTTATAAGCCTAAGAAAGAGGTAAACATTGCATTAAATTGCTTGGTTAATATGATGATATAGCCTATTGGCTATGCTTGAATTATATCACTTGTATCTGACAAACCTGTGCATTTACTTAAATCTCAAAAACAATTATTGCACACCTTTGGACTTGAAAAATAGATCAGGTCACGTTCCATCATATAGAAGGAATGTATGCCATTATATGATATCTGTCACCATTTTTTGTTCATTTAATTTCTGGTTTGTCAAAATAGTTCTATTTTTTAAAATAAGTATTGTGTTGCTTTATTATTCTGTGGTCCTTGTTATTTTATTCTTGGTAAGTGTTCCCATTAAATATTTGCAAACTGCATTTTGGTTCTATTTTATGTATACTCAAAGTCATGAACTTTTCTTTATATTTAAACTTAAGATAGCCTTATCAGCAAATTACAAGAAATATCCTTCCTGGAAGTTTGGCTATTAGCTAATTTTTTAGAATATATATTTTATAAAATAACAGTTTTAAATAGTAAAACATGTAGCCTTCTTCTTGATTATTATTTTTGTTGTTGTTAATATTTTGCTTAAAAGTTACATTTAAAAATATTTTATTTTCTACAGTGTTTTCTTTAATCAGAGCATGTTGTTTATTTTATATCCTTAAGAAATTGGTTTTTCTCTGCAGAAATATACTAATAGATATTAAGACCCCATTTGAGATTCATAACTTCTATCAGCAGAAATAATGCTAGAAAGCAGAGGAAATAGTAAATTAGTTGCAAAGCTCAGGGAAATGTTAAATTAAAATTTTTAAAGAATATCGTCACCACTGCAACGTTTTCCCCCTTCGATAATTCTGATGATACATATTGGCATAGGAGAATGGCAAATAACATTTTCCCTTTATCCAGTGAATTAAAAAGTGAATCCATTTACAATATTAAAATATTATATACTGTTGCTCTGTTAGCTACAAAAAGAAATATTGACCAATACTAACCCATAATCAGAAAGAAATTAGGATGGGCTTACTGGAAATTAAGAAGTGAAGTCAATATTATTTTATATTTAGATTTTCTCTTTTTTCTACTCTCTTTGTTCACCATTTTCAGGAATTCTTGTCTGTAGAGAAAATCTGAGTGTATTAGTTCAGGCAGGTGTTTATATTCTCTTAGCTTCATGTCTCTGGGAATAATAGAAGGGGGTATACAATAGCAATGAATACAAGTGATTGAACCAGTGTACATTTTTCAGTCAAAAGGAAATCCATGCATATGCATTGGCATGTGAAAATACCTTGCAAAATTATTAGTCAATATACATGTATACATGAGTATGTCTATTTTATATGCAGGTAATTTGTGTATATATATGTATATATAAATACATATTACCCTCTATATTTCTTTATATAAACATATACATAGTAATCAATTTTTATATATGTATGTATAAATGCATATATAATACACACAAATACATATGTAACATATAAATATTCAATATATTCATAAAAAACACATCTTTCCGTCTCTGACACTTGTGAGCTTTGCTTTTAGTACTATGAACCATTAGCTTGGGGAAGCTTTTTAAGATGGTTTTTAACAATGAGAATGCAACTTAAGTGATATCTAATTTACCAAAACTCAAATGTTGCTTTAAATCATGTCTTGTTATCATTTTAAAAGAACATTGAAATCTGATTCAGTCTCATTTGTCATTGTTTCTTAAATCTTTCTAGGAGTCCCCTTTTCTAAATACATGCTAGTTTATAAACTGGTATTTGAAGTGCAGTCTTTAGTACCTATAACTTTTTATCTAAGCATTACCATATTGTAGACCATGAACAGTAATGAATGGGAACCATCTCAACTTAAGCAGGGTCAAGTAATGAGACAGGTCTTATTCTAGGTATTAGTAAACTTGGGTTCTGAATTCTGCTTTGATAGCCATAAATAATTATTCTTTGAGCTAAGAGATCATTAAAAAATGTTGTAGAGACGTTAAATACACAGAACACACAGAAGTTATCCTGCAAAATAGAGTGTAATATACTTGTTCTGTCGATAAAACTTGTAAAAATTAAAAGGGTTAAAAAAAGAAAAGAATTATTTCTAAATGCAATAAGATGGAATTTCAATATCTTGTAATAAGATGCAATAAGATAAAATCTGTGCAGATACATTTGAAAATTAAAATTTACAATGCAAATTTAAGTTATTATTATTAATTCTATAATTATTCAAAGATCATTAGTGTCTAAATATACCTTCTAATCTGTGTTTTCAAATTCAATTCTAATTGTAGCCTTTGATGTTATAAATGAGGGGACAAGGAAAACCCATTTGACTATTTGTCCAGTTTGCTGTTTCATAGTCCCATGATATTGTCTTTGTTTCAAAGCTCCTTTAAAAAATGGTAGCTTTATTGAGATAGGCAGCCCAAAGCAGTGTACAGAAAGGACCTAATTCTTGGAAAACAGGTAGACAAGATTATGGGTAAGAAAACAATGCTGAAAATCTAGTCTAAAAGACAAGGCAAGGTTGAAAATAGAAAGTGAACAATAAAGCCCGAAGTCAGGATAGGGGAGAACAGACAGAAGGAGGAAGCAATTGAGGAATCACTTTGTGCAAAAGCTGAAGAAATAAAAGCTTCCATCAGCACAAGAGTTCCGGCAGTTGCCTCTTTGTGGTACCTGCTATGTGACATGGGGCTTAAAGGCAGCTATGGAGGGCCGAAGAGGACAGCCAGGCGGGGAAAAAACTACCTGAAGCTAAAAAAAGACAGTATCAGAAAAAAAAAAAAAAATAGTAGCTTTGCCTGAAATCACTTGGACATTTGTTAGAATGTACTCCTGGGAAAAATAACCCAACTTTAGATACCTGAAAACCATCCAGTTACAACAGCATTGCAAAGCTGCCTTAAAAGAATTACCCCTAAGACCTTGTATTTTAAAAGTAAATGAGAGACTTCCCTGGTGGCGCAGTGGTTGAGAATCCGCCTGGCAGTACAGGGTACACGGGTTCGAGCCCTGGTCCAGAAGATCCTTCATGCTGTGGAGCAACTAAGCCAGTGCACCACAACTACTGAGCCTGAGCTCTAGAGCCTGCGAGCCACAGCTACTGAGCCTGCGTGCCACAACTACTGATACCCATGCACCTAGAGCCCATGCTCTGCGATAAGAGAAACCGCCAGAATGAGAAACCTGCGTACTACAGTGAAGAGTAGTCCCTACTTGCCACAACTAGAGAAAGCCTGCACGCAGCAACGAAGACCCAACGCAGCCAAAAATAAATAAGTTAATTAATTAAAAAAATACATTTAGGTTTTTAAAAAAAAGTAAAAGAAACTGATCTTTGAATGCATTGAAGTATCTATTTGCAGAAAATAGATATGCTTATATTTGAGATTCCCTTTAAAAATAGTAATGAATGATTGTGGTATATGGATGCATTTCAGCATTATAGTTTCAGTGAGAGAGTTCAAATCAATAGGAGCTATTTTAAAGAAGACAAAGTACACTGCCTTCAGATATATAACTGTTTTGGGGATTAATTTAAATATAATAATTTTTACTGTATGTAAGAGTCATCATTAAGTTGATATAATTTTGATTAAGCCATTGAGAAAGATACCTGATATTATCCTTGGGTTAGTTCTAAATCCTGTATTTTTCAACATTCCCTGAATGCAGTAAGATGAACTTGATCATTATTTAAGTTGTATTTATTGTATAAATACTAATTTAATGTATAGACATATTAGGAATAGGTAGTAAACCATTAATAAACCATTGATCCAACATTTCTGTTAAATTAGAGATCAATGATAACTCTTAAAGAAAAACTGAACTTTAACAGAAAGCTTTGGTTACATATTGGAGGATCACCTAAAATGTTACTGTTATGTTTTATAACCATATTACAGTTACCTTTCATTTGCAATTGCAATGATACAAAATCACAAGCTGGCATAAATATTCACAAATGAAAGAGTAGGAATAAAAATGCATACAGTACATAGAAAATTTTGAAACTTTCATTTACATTAGTCATTGACTACAGATGTAGCGGTATAGCAGAATTTGAGATTTGCCATTGAAGTTATGTTTCCTGTATTCATATGTGACCACCAACTATTTAAGCATCATACCAGTGCTTTCTTTAAAAGAAAATGAAAATGTACTGAATGTTCAAGGTTGGATGAACCCTGCAATTTGTCCTAAAGCCTAAGAAATTCATTCACTGGAAGACAATCATAAGAGGAAGAG
Organism: Neophocaena asiaeorientalis asiaeorientalis; assembly: GCF_003031525.2. NCBI lineage: Eukaryota > Metazoa > Chordata > Mammalia > Artiodactyla > Phocoenidae > Neophocaena > Neophocaena asiaeorientalis. The sequence continues at coordinate 1,731,582 of NW_020174561.1, read as the reverse complement.
TCTTTGATATTTTGCAAAGGTCACACAATTCCTGCTGCTTTTAAGTTCATTTTTCTATGTGAAGTTGGCCATAAAGTAGATGAAATGATTATTTCATTTTCAGTTTTATGATTTTCAGATGCTTTTTGGAAGAATCGTACATTTTCAAACAAGGCTTGCAGTTTTTCTAAGAGAGAAGAGGGAAGAACTTGGCAATTAATACATGTCATCAAACCATATTACTCATTCTATATCAAACCAACTTGGCAGAACTTATATGCTACCATTAAGGAGAAAAGAAAAAGAAACCATGATCCTTCTCTTCAAGGGGCTACTATCTTACTGAAATTAGATATATTATCACTCATAGCTCTGTGCCACCTTCACCTTCATATACATTTTTGAAATATAATATTCATTAGTAATTTCAAGTTAGGATCCTAAAAAGAATAAAAGTGGCTCATAATTACACCAAAAGGTAATCTCTATTAAAAATTTTTTTTTAAATTAATGATAAAAATATCAAGGTTAGAGGGCTTCCCTGGTGGCACAGTGGTTGAGGGTCTGCCTGCTGACGCAGGGGACACGGTTTCGTGCCCCGGTCCGGGAAGATCCCACATGCCGCGGAGCGGCTAGGCCTGTGAGCCATAGCCGCTGAGCCTGCACGTCCGGAGCCTGTGCTCCGCAATGGGAGAGGCCAGAACAGTGAGAGGCCCACGTACCGCAAAAAAGGAAAAAAAAAAAATCAAGGTAAGAAAAGTGATAAAATTATTAGCAAATCTTCCTTTTCTCAATCTCTATTCTCTGTGCTCAAATATAACTATTATTAAAAGTTATGTTTGTAATTCCAGAATTTATGTATGCTAACATAGATGCATACATTTACATATTGATATGTATTATTTTAATTTTCATGAAATTAATTATACTAGATACATATAGTTTTGTACCTATCTTTTTTGAATTAATATAATTTGAAGATTGTTCTATATCAAACACATAATTTTCCTTTGTACTAGTTTATGAAAATATAATACAGCAGTTTGTGTGTTTTCCAGATTTACTGTGGTAAACATCTTTAAACATGGATCTTGGCTAAATCTTACCTGGTATTCTTTTAATGCAGATGGCACATCAGTTCTGAATTATTATTATACAAGACTGAAACTTGGTAAAACTGATTTAAGCAAAAGAAGAATTTACTAAATAATGTAACTGAAAATTCAAGTATTTTTGAGTTTTAGGCATAATTCCATCAGGTATTTAAATATGTCATCAAGTAAGTCCTATCTCTTTTTTTCTGGAACAAGTTGTCCCCATGTTGTGGACATGATATTAGCTGTAACCCTGTGGCTCATCATATAGATACTTCTTATTGGAAAGAGAGATGATTCCCAAATAATCCAAACAGGAAAACCACAGAGAGGATTCTGATTGTCCTTATGTAGTTTCCTGGCCTGTTGTTGAACTGCTTCTGATGTCCAAGTTCATGAGAGTAGACCTCCATCAAATGCCTGAACCTACGTAAGAGTGGCAAGTGGGGTTAGGCCCATCTGAGCCAAAAGAGAGCAGTTCTTCTTTCCCAATGAGGAAAAATATGCTAAGAAGGAAAACTCTATATATGTCTAGCACAGCAATTATACATTCATTTTAAATGGTACACTTAATCAAGACAGAGTACTTTGCCCTTAAAAATGATGTCTTTAAATCATGTCTAGTATTAATGACATGAGCCCATCTTTCTTTTGATTAGCAGTTTTCTGGTATATCTATTGTAGTTGGTAAAGAGCTATTTTCATCCTCAAATTTCCATAGAGGGAAGTAAAGCTCCATTTTACTCACCAGAAAGGAAAAAGTATGAAGGAACACTTCCTCAAGATAGGATTCATTGACCCAGTTAGTAAGACTGGTAGAAGAATAGAAAGTATGCTCTGCACAACTCAGCCCTCTGTTTCATTCATAAGTACCTAGACTTTGCAGGCTTCAATTCTCTATTTTCTGTGTGGTAAGCTGGGTTCCTTCGTTCAGTTTTTTAAGTTAAATAAATATAAGGGGAAGATTATGGAAATCCATTAGACTTCCTGAACACGTATTTTATGTTGAAACTTTGAGAAGTAATCACAAACACTACTTTGAGCACTGAAAGAGTAGGTGGAAAATTTAAGAGTTTTGGCTAAAACATGTCCATAGCCTTAGATTAAGAGGATTTATTGCAATAATTCAATTTATGTATTTGGCTATACCAGTCCCACTGGATCACAGCCTAGGTCGCAGTTGGTGAAGGAATCCCCATACTATTCAGGCATCAAAATGAGATTCATTTGGCTAAGACAGAGCATAATAAAAAAAATATATATAAATTTGGGAATTTTAATTTCTTTACACTTAAGAAATTTAGCTTTTGATTTCTTTACAATTTAAAGGAGCAAGTTATCTGACTTACGGCCTTTAATTTCAACTGGAATACAATAAAGTGATGGAATAAATATTGGTTCAAATTTAGCATATTTTAATAATGCTGACATCTAACTAGATGGAATAATTTTCTACTGGCATTTGGATTTATTGTGTAATACTCCTGAGCCATCTCAGAACATATGCCTGGAAATATTTGATATAAGACTTAGACTAGGGTGTGAATATTTTTGCCTGGAATGCCTTTCAGAGCCTGAAGTTTAGGGGTAAAAGCAAAGTGACTATCAGTAACACTGAGAGTATTCACAGTGGAGCTATGTAAATGCAGATGGGAGAGCAGCTCCACAAAGGTGAAAATCTCACTTTCCCTACATATTGCTGACCAGTCTCCCTTTGGTTGATTCTAGGATCATTTGTTCAGCCCAGTGAATAAAGAATGTAAGATGATGGGGAGAGTTTGGGGAAGGAGCACGTAAACCCATCCTGACAGAGGAAAAATATGGGAGGGACATATCTCTCCTCACTCCAACCCGTACCACCTCCAGCCCTGATTCCTCCCTAAAGAGTAATTCCTAAAGGAGGAGTGAGTGATTGAACTGGGAAGACGACTGAAACAGGGAACTGAGCATGAATGCCCAACTCAGCTTTGGCTTCATCTCATGGTGCTGCTTTTCTGAAATTGCCCAATTCTCTTCTCATCACGTGGCAAGCTCACTGAGGCAGCCTCCCTTGTCTGCTGTTTAAGCTTCTTTAATTCATAGAGGAGAGTGTAGGAAGCATAATTGATTATAAATAAGGATGAGTTTAAAACATAACGTTGTAAAACATTTCCAGGGATGTTTCGTTGCTAATCCTTGAAATACACTGAATATAGCCAGAAAATGCCACAGCAAAGAAATTGCCCTGGCTTGGACCGATGGAGCAATCACAGACAAGCTAGTCTTCAGTAAATTGTTTGATAAGCTGTTTGGGGCACCTCCTTGCCCCTGTTCCTATCTCTTGGCTCTAAAGAGCTTGGATAACAAGCTTCTGGGTTTTTTTCATTTTTAATCTTTTTATCAACATGTATTTTCCTCCTCCTGTGTTTGGTCTATCTTACTGTTAAACTTTGACCTTCACCTCTGCTATGTGATCCCAGAAAATTAAAGCCTTTTCTATTTCTACCTACCATAGGTTTCTTCTAAATCATGGATCCCACACATAACATGCTTCCTAGGCAGCCAGTACCACCAGTTGTCTATCCCTCCCTGAGTCTGCCAGAGCCCATGACTTACACAAATATCAAACATGTGACTTAAATGTTTTGAATAAAACTCCCAGGCTTAACATTGGAACTTTTGGCACTGTAATTTTTGGAAATTCTTCATTTCACTGTCACTGTCTCGCTAGCAATATATTTCCCATTAGCATCAGTGTATTTCGTCTATAATAACAGACTGTGCAAAAGTAACCAAGAATAAATGAATATTCCAGTGCCTCCAGAGTAATTCATAGACTTGAATGAGGAGAAAACATTACTGGAAAGGAATGAAATGTCATATATATAATGCACTGATTTTAAATTACCGCATAGGCGGGACTGAATCTATTCCTCTGTCTGTAATATTTGCATTTCAAAATTTATGTCATTTTTTTCTGTTTTTGAAAAAGACATATTAATATCATAATGAATAAGCCAGAGCAGACCAGCAGAAATCACAAGTGCATGACCAATTTTTAGCATTGATATAAATTTCCCTTTGTTCTTTTGCCCAGCCTTCCCCAAATCCTGTAAAAGACAGTAGGGCCCCAAACCCGATCACTTGTCTTGTTCTTACAAACCATTTCCTAAAAAGAGCAAAAATTATCAGACAGCTGTAGCAGTTCAGCTTACAGGGAAAACATAGCATGTCATTTTCAAGGTAAGTATGCAGCTGTCTTCCCCTCACTTAAGGTTTTTAAAGACAAATCTAATTAAATGTCTACCTAAAAAAAGGCTGACAGAATAATTCTTAGCATACTAATGGAATTTGTCATAAGGCAGTACAACCACGATTCTGCTTCTATTTTTTGCCTCTGGCTAGCACACCTGGAAGCCCTTCTTATTTGAAGTAAAATGTATAACTGCTTTCTTGAATAAGATACTTATGGTATATATTAAATTAAATTGTGTTTCATCTTTTAATTGAGCTTCTTTACTCAATAGGAACTAGAACATTCATCAGAATGGGGAATGTTGAATGCTTCCCTAGTGAAAGAAGAATTTTTGTTTGGTCTTTTGAATTAACATGTTACTTAACTCTCTGGTCCCTACCTATCTTTTTTTTTTTTTTTCTCCTTTTGTAACATAGTGAGAAAACTATTTTAAAAATATGTATTTAAATTAAGGACTGACATCAAGTCTGAGTATCAGCTTTACTCATTTTCCTCGTTTCTCAGTTTTTTTACCCTAATTTTAAGTTACGTAGCTGGCAAAACCTCTCCAAATTCCAAGCTTTTTATATAAAACTCTAACAAGCGTCTTTTCTCGTTATTATGTGAGTTTGTGTCCAGGGTCTATATGTAATAACGTGATGAGTAAATTCTTAGCAAAGTTGCATTTTATTATCTGTTGAGCAGATATCCCAGTTGAATACCTCTTTATTTATGAATTTGCTTTGTTTATTTATATATTTGTTTATATTCACCACAATTCAAATGGAACTGTAAATTGTTATTTTTTGAAAGATAGATTTGTGTCTATGAATGGAGCTTGAGTATAGGCACTATATGAGGCACTGGCTAGTGTCTCTGTAGCGGTTCTTTAATTCATGTTCACAGTCAATATTGCTAATGGGTACAGATTACTACATTTAATACTGCGTTAGTGCAGGCCTATGTGTCAGTTCTTATAAATATTACCTTATCAAGTGATTCACAATTTAAATATTTTGTAAGTACTAAGGAAAGGCTATAGTATACAGAAGGCCAGTAGAGGTGAGTCCAAGTCATACTTTTTTATTGTATCAATATAGTGGAGATTAAAAAAAGCACTAAGAAAACACATTGTTTAATTTAAATGGGGGAAGAGCTCATATTCATAATGCCTCCTTATCATATAGTTGGTTGCTATTGTTGTTGTTTAACACTGGGTGTTTAACACCCTTCTAATACACCTGTATAAGAAAAGTACAGAGTGAGACCCAGGTTTGTTGTGGTTATTTTAAGGCCAAGTAGTAAGCATCATTAGATAGAACCTGTGCTCTGACTCATGCTAAGATGTGGTCCCTCAACACTGGGCTCTCATATATATAGACTTCTTATTTTCCCAAAATTCATATCCCTGTAGCTTTGATGTTGCCTAGGAAAGAGAAAGTCATCAAATGTGGAAATACTCACTAATAAAACGACCACTCAAATTCTACTTAAAACTTTGTTCCTTCTAACCATGTCAACTTCATTGTCTACCTCTTAATCCGTTTACAGTACAATGCAATTAGTTTTTTAAAACATTACTTCAAATTTGGGGGAAAATTGGAAGATTTGATCAGGAACGTGTTAGGGTATCATATTTTAAAACAAAGCCATTATCAAGATCTGATCTGCAAGCTCAGTTAATACCTGCAGAAGAGAAAAATCTATAACATGAAAGAACATATTAAAGAGAATTAATTTCCAGTTATTCTAAGAGCTTCATAGGGAAACTGATGAAACACTTTATATTTTGGCAAAAATTTTTTAATGTTACAATCCAATGAGATGAAGAATACTATATTATAATGTGGTATCATTTTGTCAAAAATATATGCAAAATCAACACCTGATTTTAAATTTTACCAAAAAATATTGTAGTTTGTTAAATGCAAACTGAAACTCCATACTGACTAGAAGTGTGAATATTTTAATCAACATTATCCCAACTCTTTACGACAAAATGTTTTTCTACATTTAAGTGAATTTACAATAAATCAATTTTATTGGAGTGTAAAATGCACCCCTTTTAAATATACCTATTGATGAATTAGACAAATATATACACCTGTGTAATCACTGCCACAATCAAGAGAAAGAGCCTTCCATCACCCTCACCTGGAAGTTTTCATTCGCTTTTACAACCTCTTCCCCCTGCCACCCCTGGCCCTCGGCAATCACTGTGGATTTACGTTAATTGTTTTTATTTTTAATTTTGAAATGATTATAGACTCACAGGAAGAGCCTGTTGGAGGAGTTCGTGGAGAGGAGGTGACTATGGGTTGACCCAGGCAAGACCCAGGCAATTGGAAGCTTCTTACCCCACAACTCCCTGAAATGTATGTTCCACCCACTGCTCTGTAATAAATAGGAGCCACTTCAAGGACGGAGCCTTGAGAGAGTTGTGTTATTGCGACCATCGAGACTGTCGATGTGGCTGAACCCAGTTAAGGCCTCTACATAAACTCAAGACCCTGGCGAAAGGGTACAGAGATCTACTTGGTTTTGCGGCTGCCAGAGACAAGCCTGGTAAGTTCTTTTGCTTATTAAACCGGCCACCTACCAATTGGAGTAATCTGCCTCTTTCTCGGTCTCTTTGCCTCCAGTGTATGGGGGGCCAGTTTCGCATTTCACTTGGGAACCCCGAGGTAGTAGCTGGCTGGTGGTGGAGGTTCAGATTCGTAACCAACTTTGCAGCCGAGGAAGGAGCAGTTTTTGATTTTTGGCTGGAGTAGGGTGTGTAGTTGTCAGACAGGTTTCCTTCCAGGTGTCTCTTTTCCTGAGACTTTGGCTAGACTGAGCAGGCTTTTCTTGGGGCTCTTTTATCTGTGCCTGCAGGAATATGATTAATTTTTATATGAATCTTGTATACTGCAATCTTGATAAACTCACATTAATTCTGGTAGCTTTTTGGTAGATCCCACCAGATTTTCTGCACATGTGATCAGGTTCTCTGTGAAAAAAGACAGTTTTACTTCCTTTTCAGTCTTGGTCTTTTCTTTTTATTGTCTTTTGTACTGGCTAGAACTCCAGTACAATGTTGAGTGTAAGTGGTGATGGTAGATTTCCTTGTCTTGTTCCTGATCTTGGGAGAGAGCATTCAATTTTCATAATTAAGTGTGAGGTTAGCACAGGTTTTTCTTAACTGTCATTTACCAGGTTCAGGAAGTATCCTTGTATTTTTCTTTGCAGAGAAATTCATTATTATTGTTTTTGTTGACTTTTTATGGTCTTATAATGAGGAATGGATGTTTTTCTGTATGCACTGAGAGTGTCATACGGTTTTTCTTTTTAAAATTGTTATAAGGTGAATTAGACTGAGAAATTTTCAGATAGTAGACCAAACTTGCGTTCCTAGGATAAACCCCATAGGGTCATGAGATATTATTATATATGCCTTGGATTTGATTTGCTAATAATTTGCTTAGAATTTTGCATCTATGTCCGTGAAGAAATTTATCTATAGTTTTCTTATAATGTCTAGAGTAATTCTAGTATCTTGGAATGAACTAACAAATCTTTCCTCCTCTTCAGATATCTGGAAGAGTTTGCTTAGAATCAGTATTATTATTAGTTCTTTAAATATATGTAGAATTTACCATTAAAATCATATGGGCCTGGGGTTTTCTTTATGGAAAGGTTAACAATAAATACAACGTCATTAACAGATATACAAGTCTTCATGTGATCTAGTTCTTTTTGAATGAACTTATGTTCTTGTTGTTTCAGGTGGGAGGGTAAATGTTACTGTGAATTCATTTCTGTTACTTCACCGTAAGGGGTAGCAAAATCCTCTTTCTTTTCCATTTAAACCCCTCTAGTGGATATTGTTTAATGGCATGCCTACCCTATGTAGGGAAATACCAAACATAAGTTTCCTCCTGTACTTATCTAAGGGAAAAAAGAAAACACAAAAGGTTAGATTGATATAATAGCCTGTGCATTTTTTAGTTAAGTGTTTAAAATTATAGTAAGAATGGAATTCTCCTTTCTCATGTTATAGTAGGATACCACCACTGAAATAAATGATATTTTGCATGTTTAGAAAAATCATTTATCTTTACCTCAAAGTAAATTTAGATATCAAGTGCTGAGGCCTGAAAAATCAGAGATAATTTTCTTGACATCTATATACATCTGGAAATTTATTTCGAACTTTAGAAATTTTGACAAAAAACATTTTTGATAATTTCTTACTGATTTTAATTTCCCAAACAGAAGATGGAATCTAAAATTGTTCCTAGACTTGTAAAGATGTATTGTTATAAGAATATAAAATTATTTACAGCTTATAAATATACATCTAGAGGAGAACATTATTGAAAGATACATCTAAAACCATGGTGATGGTTAACCCTGAGATGAAGAGAAAGTAAGAAAAATTGTACAGGGGAAATTTTAACAAAGGACTTAAATATATTGGTGATATTTTACTTAAAGCAAATCTAATGTGACAAAAATTAAAATTTGCACGATATCATGTCTCTTATTATACCTGTTTTTGAGATTGACCTCAAACTTGAGGGAAGAGTAAATTATAAGAATAAACATTGCTCCAGAATATTTTTAAAATAATATTAGCCAAATATCTAAAAATAGCTTAGTTGGAATGCCAACCTTTCCATTTATGGGTTTCTTTAAAACCCATGATATGTATTTTTAAAAGTATGTATGAGTGTATGTGTGCATTAAATAGTGTACACATGGAAAAGAAACATAATCAAAATTATATTGCTCCTTTTCAAACAGTCTATGCAGACATTTAAAAATTCTATCAGAAATACAATTATCAGAGTCCCATTTCTTCCCTTAGGCTTTACTTAACACATGTTGAAGTATAATAAATTAATGGCTAGATTTATGCTCGAAAACCTTCATCTGGTTTTATAAATGTAAATGATGTTATGCAAAAGTTAACCAATTCAGTGAAAAACTCAGTCTACCAAATCAGTTGATTTTTCCTACAAAATCTCAAATAGTAGAACAGGCACCTTTTAGTGCAAATTTTTAGCCCGCATTGATATTAAAGTTCACAATCTATTAAAGAAAACTTGTACTTTCATAAATATATACCAGCTATTTTGCTTTGTTTAGAAGAATTCAATTACAATACACTTTGAATTCTTATCTGTGTTATAAAATTAAAAAATCATAGATAAGTCATGGTGGTCACCCAGCAGTTGAGGTTTTGATTATATGACTTGCATATTTTTCTTCCTTTGTATCTCTTGCATTGTCCAGTACATTACTAGAAAATCATTACTGCTTAATCAACATTTGTTGATTTACTGATTAATTTATAAAATAAAGTAGCAAGTGATCCAATGTCTGTTTTTAATCCTAGTGATTAATCCTTTCTGTGTGTATCAGCACAAAACTATTTCCCATTTAAAAATTCACACTAATTAGTTTCTAGTACATAAATAATATCTATGTTCATCAAAATTTAATTTGCTATTCTTGGTCTTGAATGCATAAAGCATATGACTTTGTATTTTTTTTTATTTGAAAGCCCAAAATCTAAATTCCAAACCCTAAGTCTATGATACGGTATTATTTCAGCTAAATCACCATTTCTAATGATACTAATATATAAGCAATATGTAACTAATTAGTTTCCATTTCCTTTGCATAAATTTAGTTGCCATTTATTACTGTTAACATACTCATATATGAATACTTATTTCAAAAACAAAGATATTCCTGTTACATGTGTCTTATTTTAGATTTTAAAAGAAAAAAGTTTCAAAAACTTTCTTAAGATTCAGCAATTACCTTTAATTCTTTAAGGCCATTCCTTCATTGAGGAAAAAAGTATATGTTGTCTAAATTTTGATGACGTCTCACAAGTTTGATTTTTTTTTGCATTTAACAGATCCAGTGATGAATTCATATGACTGTGAGTGGCTAATTTGTATTGCACCATTCTGGAGAACACAAGATTTGTTACTCCTCTGAGGGTCACGTAATGCTTGATCTAGTTCACATGAAAGAATTCTATATTGATAAAGAAATCACTGAGGAAGGTTGCATATGGCTTGGATATTTTTTCCGGAACATATAGTTCTATATAACAACATACCACAGTAATGGGCCTTCTTACATAATTCATAGCAAGCTATTAAATGATTTAATACACTTTTGGTTTTTAATCTACAGTGCTGTGAACTACTTCAGTGATAAACTTGCTACCTATGCAGGCATTATCATTCATTCTATGCCCTTTTCCCTGTCTCCTCTTATCTCCCCTCCGAGCCTATTTATCTTCAGAACAAGCAGCCCTTTCTTCATCTTCAGTCCATTGGTCTTCATTAGTTCATTTCTTTTTCAGAAATGACCAATTGCCACTTTAACTTTCTGAGTCTTAAAAGTGTGCTGTATTTTGATTTTGTGTCTTATGAACTTTGTTTTCCTGCCCCTTCTTTTTGTAGCTCAAATATATCTTTTCATTCTTTGCTGTCAACCCAAGCTTCTTGATCACTGTTTCTGAAGCAACGTGTTATTTAAGGTATCCAAACATGAATTTTTTCACAAGTAGATGACATTATTATGAAATTATTCTCATAATTTTAAAAAATTAGCATACCCATCTATTTAATTTTGATGAAGTGTCTTTTCAAATTTTTGTGTCTTTTTAAATTGAGTTCTCTCTTATTATTGAGTAATAAAAATATTTCTATATTCTAGGTAAAGGTCACTTAACAGATATGTATTGCAAATATTTTCTTCTATTTTCTGGCTTATCTTTTCCTTTTGTAATATTGTCTTTTGAAGACTAGAGATGCTAAATTTTGTTGAAGTCAAATTAATATTTTTTCATTTCGGGTTAGTGCCTATGTTTTCAATGAATACATTTTTGCCTAAAATAAGATTGAAATATCTGTTTTCTTCTGGAAATTTAGTTTTAACACTTAGGTTTCTGATCCATTTTAACTTAGTTTTTCCATATGGTGCTAAGTAAGAGTTGTTTGTTCATTTTGTACATATGGATATCCAAATATTCCAGAAATATTCATTAAGTTACAAAAAAACTATTGTCTCCTCAGTAACTTACCTTGGCAATGCTGTGGAAAATCAACTGACCATATATGCGTTGGTCTGTTTCTAGACTCATTATTATATTTTATTTATGTATTTAGCCTTACATGTGTTCTAGATTGCCTTAATTACTCTAGCTTTGTAAGTCTTGAAAACTAACTGAAGAATGTTTGTATTTTGTCTTCTCTGAATATGTTTCAGAACATAAAATTCTGGGTTAACAGCTTATATCATTTTTTCCCCTCCTCTGGCTTTTTTTGTTTTCCTTCATTTTTATTTTTCATCAGTTTGATCACCTTTATGTGGTTTTCTTTGTATTTACCTTCTTGAGGTTTAATAAGTTTAAGTCAGTAAGTAAATCTTTTTTACATGATTTGTTATATTTGGTCATTCCTGTTTTGTTGATTTATTCTGCTCCTTCTGGCTCTCCTCCTCCTTTGTTATTCCAGTTTTGTGTATGTTAGGCTGCCTAGTATTTTCCCATAGTAGTAATTTAGTATTGTGTACTAAGAATTTTCAGCGATGCCTTGTATAGAATCTGGTGTCTATTATTTCTCCCCAACTCCCTGAAGAGTGAGTTTTTTCTACTAGGTGTTTGATCACCTTGAAAAAATTACCTGAACTAGTGGAATGCTGGTTTAAATTTTGGTTATTGCAAACATGTCTCATTTTCCCCTAATCCTAGACTGAATCCTTATTCGTGACATATAGTATTTACTCAGAAAGCATGGGCCTGCTGGGATTTCAATGTAAAGTGCAAGTTGTTTCCCATACCCTCTAAGTTAGTAGGAATCAAACACTAAAGACTATGTTCCTTGCTGTACACAGCAGCTGAAATCAGTGTTCAATTTTCAGTCTCCTGTCCCAGACATATGCTGTTCACAGATCAGCTGGTAGTTTGAGGAGAGTTTATATACATATTTGGAGACTTACTCCTGTGACCCCACCCCCACCTTCACTCTGGAGTTTCCTCTCAATTTACAGTTATTCTGACAGCCTTAATCTCCATCCTCTGTCGCTTGATGCTAATAAGATCAACACTTCTGGCTGAGTTCTAGGCAGAATCTTCCATGTGGCCTGTAGAGGGCTCTCAGTGGAAGAAGCGTGTAAACACGTATCTCATCCTTATTTGAAGGGTTCCTTTCTTTCAGGGATCAAGTATCTGCCAGTCCCTGCCTACTTTGATTGCTCTAATAAGTATTTCTTATTAAAAACATATATTTTAACACAAATTCAGGTGCAAGTTAGCCAGGTCCTCTGGCTCAGGGTCTCTCACAAAGCTGCCATCGAGGGAAGGAGCAGGGCTGGAGTCATCTCAAGGCTCCACTGGGGTGAAATCTGCTCCCAAGGTCACACACCTGGCTGTTGGCAACCTTCAGTTCTCCCTGGATTTGGCCAGAGAATCAGTGCCTTGCCACATGGCCTTGTCTTAAGGTTCCTTACAACATGACAGCGTGCTTCTTCCAGCATAAGGACTGCAAGCGAGGGTGAACAAGATGGAAGCCAGTCTTTTGTAATCTAATCTCAGAATTGACACTGTTATTTATGCCATATTCAGTTTTAGAAGACATTTGTCACCGGATCAAGCCCATGTTCAAGGGGAAGGGATTAGACAGAGGCATGAAAACCAGGAAGCAGAGATCATTGGGGATCATCTTAGTAAAAGTCCTCGGGGGGAAAAGACATGTAAATATTGCCATTTCTTTCAAGGGTGGAATACCTCCTGCCAATCTCTGACTGCCTTAGTTACTCTCTAAAATATGATAAATATCAACATTTATATGAATTTATACATATTTAAAATATAAAATTACATCTGTCTATGTGGCCAGAGTTCATAATTAATGTCTGTAGGAGGATAATCCATTATAGGAGTTTCCTGCAATTACCAGGAGTGGAACTTCTGAGGCATTTTTGTTGTTGTTGAATACTGTATTCATCATTACCTATGATTACTATTTCTTTTCTTCAGTGACATGAAATGCATGATTATTATTTCCCTTTAAACTTCTGTGTTAGTAGGCTTTGATATAATTATTCCATTCGTTATTCTGTTGAGACCAGTTTTCAAAGTCATAGAACAAATTATACATTGTTAATACCTTTTTTGACCTTGGGTATGACTTAATATCTTGAAGTCAAACTCATTAGACTATGATAACATTTTTTTTTATTTGCTTATTTTATTCCTCCATTTCTCTCTTTAGGGGGTCATCATGTTCTAATGGTGGTATATAAAATGTCTATTGAAGACATGAATAAAGAATTGCAGAATTAATGATTTTATTAAGCTAAAGGTCTCTTTTTAGGACAGCAACCTGTACAAGTGTTTGTGTGTGTGTAACTTCTCTAGTAGACTTTAGTCATCAGCTGCAGATGTCTTGCATACATACAATCCTTGTGATATTATTCACTTTAATCTTTGTACTAAAATTATCTCTACTTCCATTTAATTAACCGTATCATGCTAAGGTTTGGGCAACAATTAAGTTTAATAATCATCTGCATATTTTAGTAAAATTAGTTCAGGAACAGGATTAAATAAGTATATATATATATATATATATATATACACAAATTCTTCTTTTGCTTCAAACATGATAGATTGGAAGAATAGCTTGAGATTGGAATCACACTGAGGAAATCACCTGCTCCCTGATCTCCATGGTTATACGCACATCTGTGTTATTGACCTTAGAAAAGCTGGTTAACCAGAGTGTGCGTTAGTTTCCTCCTCCATGAATTATGGCTAATACTTCTTTTCTAGCATTACCCATGGATATTGAGAATTAATGAGTTAACATTTGCTGAGTTCTTTCAAGTTCTCAAAGGTATTATTAACATCTTATATTAGTCTCAACCTCCTTCACACATTCTAAGAAATAATTTCACTAGTTAAGGAAGGGAAAAAATAAATAATAACGATATCAGTTTGGGGGGGAGAATATTATTTATATCCTAGTTTTAATTAATGTAAAACAGCTCAGACTTGGAAAAAATAAATTTATAGTATACATGTGAGAGTTTTGTAATATTTAAAACATTTGTTTTTCACGGGGTAGAATATTAATATTGCTCCAAAAATTCCTTAGAGCAAAATGAACCATTGTAGGATCTTAAATTTTTAAAAATATGTAACAGTTCTTATAAAGGGCAATTTTTATACACCAGTGCTTACCCAGAATATCCCAGGGCTCCCACTGGTGCTGCTTAGAACTAGGGAGTCCTCTCTAGTCTCCCCCTTACTTTCCTTGGCTGGCTGTTGCCAGGGCTGTCTATTCAGTCCTTCTGGTCTTGTGTGCTTAAGATCTGATCTGGATGGAGGGGACTCTGGTATCCACAGAGATAGGAGTGAACAGTCGAGGCAGGAGAATGGGCAGATTTAAAATTAAGATGTAAAAGTTAAATACATGTAACTTTGCTCCACTCGCCTTCCTCAGGAAGGCTCTTATGTCTGGTCATCTCAGATGTCTCTGGCCTGATTCTGTTTCTTATACTCCCTAATGATAATGTTTCTCATCTCAGATCTCTCCTATGGCTCTAGTTTCTGATATGAAAATTTCAGAATCAGGAGGAATCTGATTCTAGACATTTTTTGAAGTATGGATAAGTTTCCCCTATCTACCTACAGGCATACCTGTTGACAGCACAACTACCACTTGCTTAGGAGTATTTTTCTCTCCCTTCCTCTGCATCTGTCTCAGACATAAGGGAAAATCATCACAGCCCTGAGTTGTGTGTAGTGACATCCAGGCCTGGAATAAGTAACAGAGCAGAGTATGGACACAGTGGGCAGCAATGAAACTTTGGAGAAGTGAGGAACCATCAGAAGTTGTTCACTTTCCATTTTTCCAAAGCATTTTCTTTTCCACTACAAGGCAGTTCCTTGGTTACCTCCTATTCCTCTGAATCCTGGGGGTGCTATTTTAGTTCCCCCTTTACATGTTATCACTTTTGCTTTTTGCAGTGAATCCTCAGCAACATGACCTACTGTAGAACAGAAGTGCATGATCATTTTCGTCCCCAAGTAAATGAAGTATGTAGTGAACCATAATCACTTAAGTAAATTTATGTTTAAGATTTTTAATTAAAAGGCGGAAAGAAATATTAAAAGTGATCCGTTCATGTCCTCACAAAAAGTACTGATAGTGATCTGCTTTTCAGAGGCGATGGGAAGAGATAAGAGAGGATTTTGTGGGAAGATAAAGCTATGTGGAGAAATAATAGCAACCCCAACTTAAAAAGGGAAGAAATCTGATAGCAGGTATCTTGATCTCCTATTATTCCCTCAGTCCAGTTTCTATACCATATATGGTCAACAAAAGTGGTGCTAATTAACCAGAGGATTGCTGAAATCAGTGCTGCTGTCTCAGTCTTAACCAGCCACAAGATCTGGAATCACCCCCTTAGTAGTTAAACACAGCAGTATATATCACAAAGCTGGACCCCTAGAATTTATGCTTAAATGGCCGCATTACCTTTTTCATTTCACTTATCTCACCAACTACAACCACAAATCTTATATGACAACATTTGAACATTGATTATTTTGTTATAGCCAGTATCCACTCTAATTGTAGGTGTGGTGATGGTAACAAAAGGAATACATAAGTACACTACTGAGGGGTATTACAGGAGGCCTAACATCAGGAGTTGATTACATCTACTCAGTTATTTTTTGATTTGGTTTAGTTTCATGGTGCCACTTAGGAAGGCGACCCTTTTATACACTTTTTTTTTCCTATGATAAAATGTATTGTCTGTGCCAAATCACTGACGTGTAAATGTCCAGTTTGGAATGGCTTTTACTCATAATTAGGGCCTGTTTAATCATAGGCCAAATCACATCTCTTTTACTAAATACAAAACCTGCATGGTATGATGTTTTGTTTAAATAATGCTCCTCTAATTCCAGCAAAAAGTCAGTCCCCGGTCACTGATCATATCCGGATAGTCAAGATATATCCAAAGTTTGTATGACGGAAACTCTTTGTTTAATCAGCTTTTTAAATGTTGAGTTTGACTTGTCATCAAAATGTTCATTTTGAGATATTCAACAATTTTAATTTTTTTGCATAAAGTGAAAAATAATGGCAGAAAAAATTGAAGGGAAGAGACTACTGTGATATGGTACTTTTAGAGAACTCTGTTAGCTGGCACTCATTGCTTATTTCTGTTCTTATTTTCTATATTGCCTGACTCAAGGATCAGTCTTAGTATCTTGCAACAGGGATGTATGTATGGGGATATTTTCTGGGCTGTAGTGGCTGCTGCAGCTGATTCTGGCTCATGGATCTTTCCAATATGGTGGATGCCCAGTCTGGATCCTGCAGAGCAATCTGAGTGGCCATGTGCTTTTCCAGCTTTGTCTCATTCTTTCTTAGCCTGTGTAAGATAACATGGGAAGATGATTATAACTTCCTGAAGTCCTCCTCTGCCACTCATAAACATGCGTCATAATACATTGGAGATGTATGAGAGTCTTCATTCTGGTGACAATAAGATCTCAAGGGAGGATTAAGAATTGAGAAGAGCTGACAATTGAATGGAGAGGTCCTGTCTTTTCCGAGTCATTCTTTTGTACTACACTAGGGGACAGCTTAAGAGGCAGTGCTTTGAAAGGAGAGCGTTTCTCTTCTTTCATGTCTTCTTCATGCCTAGATATTTCTCCTCACTCCCTCCTCTTTCAAGCCCCTCTTTCAGGCTAGTGCAAAGGCACTCTTTCAAAAGGGGCACTAATTCATATCAGAGACAAAGGAATGTCACTTCATTTAAAGACATGCCTCATGTTAGCATAGCTTTGTCACCATAACTTTCGAAAAGTATATTCCCTATGATTATCATGTAAAGTAATCTTTCCTTATTTGGGGGCTTAAGTATCATTATAAATATACATTCAACTTTCTGTTAAAGGAAGTATTGGAAAATAGAACTGTCCATGAACTCATCATTAACTCTGAATAATATTTCCTAAAGGATTAATCAGTACATGGTTGAAAATACATTTAATGTCTTTAATGAAAATAATATAATTTAGGGACACTTTTATCATCATAAAGGTAGCATCCAAAAGTATTCTAGTAGAAATTCAATGTATTATAAGCAAAGCTATCACATTAGTTTCTTGACTGAGAATGGTCAAAATGTTATTGTTAATCTGTTATTTGTCCACTGTCCTGACCTTGGGACTTTGTTCTATGTCTGGTTCAGGGTAGGCACGACGTAAATACCTGTTGTGTAAATAATGAATGAACATCAACTTGTCACTCTGCCAGCCTTTTAAGCAGGCAGGTAGACACTGGCTAGGTGACTAAGCCTCCTGTGCTTTGTGATGTTGTCTGCCTGGCTAGTCTCTGCCTCACTAACAGTAGCATAATTCTCCTCATATCCAAACAACTCACAACGCCTTCATTGCTCAGTGACTCGGTCTCTGATTCATATGCATCAGCGCCAAGCCATGTAACTTCAAATTTAAATGATCTACTTCTCTGTTGTTGGTTCCCTCAAGTCTTTTCCTTCCCTTTCTCAGAGCATCCTCTTCTTTCTCCATCAGATAAGCCCTGGTGTATATCTGTGTAAGATGAACATATTTTAGAGCAAGACCTATCATTCCGGCTCAGGATCTTTTAGTCAAGTCCTGGGTTTGATATACCATGTTCTCTATGCCACTTCCTTCCCATGTCCCTTTGTCATGATGAAAATAAGTATTTTTTATAGCCTTAGAAACAAGAAGAAAAAAGCCGTATAATTCTCAATTGCCTATAAAGTACTCAGAATTTTGAATTATAATATCCAGAAAAATGATAACAGTAACAGATTAGATCTTGCCTACTTCCTTTCCTCCATGATGGTTAACTGATGAGAGACCTAAAAGTACACTGTGGAAGTGAAGAGGGTGAGGCATCTCTCACAACAGTAGGTTTAACGTTGTATGTCTTCTTGTGGTTATTTTATAGTTCTAAAGGGTAGATGGCTTTACTATTTTTTTCTGATTCATAGTAACTTTAATTATAATATATACCTCTATTATTAATTAGTATAACAATCTGATACTCTAACTTCAGAAAATGAAGAGTTAAATATATCTATATATATGTGTGTTATACATAACATACACATTTTTGTAAAACTTCACCATTACATTATTATTAACATCAACAATTAACAGATGCTAACATTATTGTCAACAAAATATTTCTTATGACAGTAGATACTATTTTAGGTGGCACTCCAGACCCTGTATGATTTTATTCTTCTCTAAATAATGAAAGTCTCCCAAGTCTTTGCTGACTGGTCACTGTGGCATATTTTGAACTTTCTTTTTTTTTAAACAGATAGTTTTTTGGTTTTGTGTTTTTTTTTAATTTTTAAAAAAATTTTTGGCCATGCTGCGAGGCATATGGGATCTTAGTTCCCCAACCGGGGATCGAACCCACACCCCCTGCATTGGAAGCATGGAGTCTTAATCACTGGACCGCCAGGGAAGTCCCCTATTTTTAACTTTTTAAACATGCTATGTGCAACATCATAGTTTATTGGGATGTTAAATTTTGGCTTTTGCTTCTTGAATTTTGCATCGAATTCACCAAATACTCAAAATTTCATGTTCCCTTGCGTTGGGAGTACTGAAACAAAAGCTACAAGCCACTTTTTTTCAGTAGCCTGAGTTCTTTGGGAGGCTTATGCAAGGTGTGAAGAGCAGTCACCTTTAAGAGTGGGAAGTTGATGGCTGTTAGCTGTACTAATAGAAGTAATTCTTGGTCGGTTTCCTCTTAAGGACCCAGGTGATACATCTAGGGATACTGTAACCTAGGGGCTAGGGGCCCTTTCCACAAACTGCTTCCCATGCCCAGGTTTGCACAGAAATACAGAGTAGCTGGGCTTTCAAGTGTCACAAAACCAGACTACCCACAAGTCTTTTGTAACGATAGAGAACTGATAGGTGGAGAGGCTTTCCCGACTAGTCTGTCCAGGATAAGATGTGGGCTATGATGTGGCTGTGATAAATTTGGCAGGAAGCCAGAATTATAACAAAGATTGAATTCCCCATCCTCTTGCAGGGTTGGAGTCATTATTAATTTGCTTTAAAGGGAAATATAAAAATGATATTTCATCTCTGTCTGATTCTATAGTGTAAGGTTTCTATCCATGCCACTTGCTCCTTTTCTACCTTGAAGCTTAGGTCATTGTCTCTCTGATTCTGATCTCTTCATCTAGCTACTTTATGATATTAACTGTCACTTTCTCAAGAAATACTTTTGTTACTCTTCTTTCCAGACTAGGCCAGTTTCCCTCATGATAATCTGTATTGGCTCTCTGTATCTTCCTTTGTGTCATTTATCATAATTTATGTAAATAATTAATAGTGTTATTAGTAAAGCCTGTTTCACCCCTACCTCTTCAGTAAGAATGTAAATCCCAGAATGAGAAGTTTCGATCTGCATTGATCACTGTGCTCTCTCCAAACACTTATCGTATGTTATATAATTGTGTAGAGCAGGCACTCAATGCATGTTGATTGAATGAAAGAGTGAATATAGAAGTGAATGACTTAAAGTAAATTTGACTTGGAGGTGAAGTTTTGTCTGGTATCATTTGGGGATAGTAAGAAGAAAATGCCTAACGCAGATTTCAAGACACTCGGGAAATACTGGGTTGGCACTGAACACCTACCAATTTTCCACTAAGGGTTCTTGAGAGGGATGTCTCTCTCTCTCTCTCTCTCTGTCTGTCTGTCTCGTAGATGCTATAGTCCTCAAGCTTAAAGACCTTGAATCTCCAAGTCCCATCTATCACACACACAAAGTACCCGCACCCCCGACACACTCATCCCTGCCAGCACCACCATCTCAGGGGTAAAGAGTGATAGTCACAAAAAGAACAGAAAGGAGGGACTTACAGTAGACTTGATCACTAGGTGGTGTTTATTCTACTTATTTGTTTGACCATTTTTTTAAGTGTCTGTCTTTTCTAGCTTATTGTAAACTAATGATGCAACTATGTAGCGACTACGAAAAATAATGTAGAGACTATGTTTTGTTCACTGTTGAATCTTCACTAGCTGGTACATAGATGACATCAATAAATAAAGGAATAGAAATTAAATTTATGAATAAATGAATGGATGTGCTAGTAAAGCATGTTGGTAAACTAATACCAATAAGGGAACAATTAGTGGAAAATACACAATAAGCAACTTAAGAGAAAGATGCTTCTAAGACAAAAGTAGTGATAGCAAATCATAATTTGACATTAGTTATGAATATTATATTTCTTGGCAAAGTTATTCGTACTTTGAAAGAAAAAATTACTTTAAAATCAATTTGTATTCTCAATTTTTAGCACTGTGTGTAGCACATGGAAGACTTAATGTTTTTGTTGAGTCAATATACTAATGGATGGTGTATCCTAGTCATTAGGGTCAGACTTGGCAAAACTCCTTACCACCTCACTATAAACCTGTACATTGTATTTCCCATTCGTCTTTTCTCTCTTAGCAGTTTTTATTCTCCACTCTTTCTGATGCCCTCGGGGCTTCTCTCACAGGCACACTCAGAGCCAGCCATTGGTGTTGCCATGCCAATGTCTACTCAATCTTCCCTACTTTATTTCCCCCCTTTAGAATGTACTTTCTTTCTACCCTATATCACTGACATTCAGATAGGCCCTACTCCCATTTTAAAGAGAAATAGTGTGTGGAAAGGGTACTCAGTGAATTGGACTAACCCCAGTGAATCAGGAAAATAAGCAATATTTGTTTGAAGTCTCAAACAAATTTAGATAAATTGTTTTTTTAAAACATTGTTTAGAAATTGTTCCAAAGTTTTTCTGTCAACTGTAGACACTTTTTTATTTCAGCATTTAAAAATGTGTATTTTAAAGAACCAGGGGGAATAGAGACACTAAGACTTAATTTCAAACAGGAGGCAAGAAACTCAAGGTTGTTGCAAGGAGATGATAAATCACTAGGGGAATTAGCATCACAGAGCCTTCCCAGACTAAGCCCATCTCAGCTGCTGCCATCCCCCAAACAATTCCCTTCGGCACTTGGGTATTTCTGAACAGCTGAGGTTGGCCTTTTATTTTTATAACTAAACCAAGAAATGAAAGAAATATCTCTTCATTGTTTGTTAGTCCTGACTGAATTATATCCTCGGGGAGAGCAGAGACTCTGTCTTCTATGTTTCATGAAACGCTTTATCACTAACATCACTAACAGTGAAGATTAAATTAGAATCAGGCTTCTGCTTAGGTGAAAGAATTAAAATATTCTGGGAAATACCCCTTCCTTCGACTGAAACCCTCTCTCATAAAATACTAATGTTGCTGAGTTCTCTGTTACCACAGGATGGAGGTACAAGCAAAGAAAGATCTCCTTTGTTGAGGTCTCGCCTCACTTTTCATTGTAGTATTCCTCCAAGAGCCCACACGTAAGCTTAACTCCACGCCCATTTAGTTGCTTCTTTCCATTTCTTGGCTACCAAGCTTACGTGTCTTCTTGTGTTTTACAAATGCTTCAGGCTTTTCAGATATCTGTCAGTAGAAGTTCTCTTAGCTCAGGCTTCTCTTAGACCTGCAGTTAAGAGGAAGAGCAAATTTGTGATAACCACTAGACTGGGGACTAGACATGAAGTATGGAGCGAAAGCGAACTTCATCCCTGTCCCTTCAATGAAGAAATAAAGGAGTGTATGAATAAGTTAAACAATTTACATGTGACATTATGTATCCACAGTAATTCTATTTGATAAAATCTCTACAGCCAGATCTTTACCACCAATAACATAAGGCAGACTATGAAAAAAATGCCTAGGAAAATGAGCCAAGTAATCTTAAAATATGCATGTGTAGTAATATTCACATTATTGCAACATTTCACTTTTATATTTTATTGCTTCATCCCCAGATGTAGTCATATAGTTCAGCTGCTTTTAACACACAGTTAGCCCAAAGTATTTTGTATCTTGACTACCATGAACTGAATGTTTGTGGTCCCCAAAAAATGTATATGTTAAAACCTAATCTCCAGTGTGATGGTATTTGGAGGTGATGCCTTTGGAAGGTAATTAAATTATAAGGGTGGACCCCTTATAATGGGGTTAGGGCCCTTATGAGAACAGACACAAGAGTGCTTGCTTCCTCTCTCTTTGTTCTTCACTGTGAGAGGATACAATAAGACAACCACTGAAAACCAGAAGTGGGCTCTCACCAGACGCTGGATCTGCTGACAGCTTGATCTTGGACTTCCCAGCCTTCAGAACTGTGAGAAATAAGTATTATTTAAGCCACATAGTCTATAGTATATTTGTTTAATAGCTTCCCATACTGACTAAGACAAGAATTGGTACCTAGAAGTGGGGTGCTAACAAATAACTAAACAAATACCTAAAAATGTCGAAGTGGATTTGGAACTGGGTTGAGTAGAAGCTGGAAGAGTTCTGAGATGCAGGCTAGAAAAAGCCAGTAAGGGAATTTTAAAGGTGATTCTGGTAAGGTATTAGAAAGAAAAGAGGCAAGCTATAGAGACTTAATCACAGACTTATTCAGCATCTCAGTAGAAACCAGGAATAGAGATGGGATTATACCAGCAGAAACTCTGTCAGCTGTGACTAAAGGAAACAGGAAATGGGATAGGATGAAGGAAGGCTGTGAATGTGTGCTCTCCTTCAAGAAAAGGGAGGAAGGGCTCCAAAGGTGACTCAGAAATCATCAGAGCCACTGCCAAGGCTTCCAACAGAAACCATGGGGGTGGGGCAGCCCTGGGGGCACAACCCCTGTCTTGACCTGGGCAGTGTCTCTGAAGAGAGTCAAGGCTTGAGTAATACCTTGCTGAGCCATGTGGGTGACATTGCTACCCCACAAAGTCCAAAAGGGAGAGCACTGAGCCAAAGATTATTCTCGAGCCTTGAGATCTCACGGAATTTGCTTTGCCAGGTTTGAAACTCTCCTGGGACCTGTCACCCCTGCCTTCCTATTTCTCCCTTTTGGAGTGAGAATTTGGTTTCATAGGTTCACAGCTGCAGAAGATTTTTTTTATTTTTTGGAGAAGATTTTTGCCTTGTGATGAACCATACATTGTGTTTCACCCATATCTGATTTAGATATTTAGATGAGACTTTGGACTTATGACTTTAGAATTGATACTGGAACAAGTTAAGTCTTCTGGGACTATTGGGAGAGAATGAATGTATTTTGCATGTGAGAAAGACATGCATTTTTGTGGGCCAGGGGAGGAGGGCTGTGGGTTGAATGTGTCCCTCCAAACTTCATATGTTGAAGCTTAATCCCCAGTGTGATAGTATTTGAAGTGGGGCCTGTGGGAAGTAATTAGGTCATGAGGATGGAGCCCTCACAGATGGGATTAGTGCCCTTATAAGAATAAACACAAGAGTGCTTGCTTCTCTCTCTCTGTTCTTCACCTTGTGAGGACACAGCAAGAATGATCTCCAAACTAGGAAGTGGGCTTTTGCCAGACACTGGATCTGCTGGCACTTTGACCTTGGATTTCCCAGCCTTCAGGACTATGAGAAATATTATAAATGCTTGCTATTTAAGCCACTCTGTTTAAACCACTCAGTCTATGGTATATTTGTTATAGCAAACTGAACTAAGACACAGACTAAGCCTTTAATCCTGGACGTAATGACTCATGAGACACAAATGTGAAAGCCTGGGATGGAGGAGTGCAAATCCATCACCACAGAAGTGGTAATCCGTGGTGGCAGAAGAGCTGAGTAATTACCTTCACACTTGCAAGGCAGTAATATGGCATCACAGTGTAACTGGGACTTTGTGTATAACTGTAATACATAAATTTAATTAATAATTTATATGAAGAGGCAATAAATTATGAGTTAAAAGAAGAAAATGAACATATGCCATAGTACACATTTCAAAAATAAAACAGGTGTTTGTACTATTGGAGGACAGTAGAAGTTTGCCTTAAGGAGACAAAAAGCTGAGTTAGATAAATTCTCCAAAGTAAGAAACGTAATGATTAAATTCCTAATACGCTGGCTAAAAAAACCCAATGTTTTTCCTTATAGTTCCAATTCACAGTGTATGTAAAGACATCAGTACATTTCTTCAGGCATCATCGTTATCCTTGTGCAATAATCCAAAGATCAGTCCATGAAAAATAAGCATGACTAATCTTGCAATCACACAGTTCAACCTTGTGTTTTCTTATTTTTACTTCCTTAAAGGTTTTTTTTTTTTTCTGTTCCTTAAAGTTCATGTGTCTAGTCCCCTGTATATTTCCCACAGTTAGTTGTTAGAGTTGTATGAAGGTGATTATAAGCTTAGTAACTAAAAGCCCATGGGAGAATAAAAAAGAATCTCAACAAATAACCTCTGCTATCAAAGAGCTGAAGATAGGTGCCATCTTGAGCAAGACTGTGGACAAGGCAGAGGCAATCTTTCTTCATCTGTGGTACTCTTCCCTTTCACCCATGATAAATATCACATCGAAACTTAGGCAAGGGGGACCCCAGCCTTAGGCCCTATGCTTGAGAGCAGTATTCCTCACCATTTGTGATCAAGGATGAAATTTATATTTTCAATCTTTTGCAGATATTTCCATAAAATGTAATAAAAATATTATGGCAGTTTCAGAGTACAATAAGTTTCTAAATGTTTATCCTCAAGTAGATATTCCATATTATCTTTTGACATCCAGTTGCCAAAAGTTTATGTACTGGCATCATGGCATAGATCATATTTTGAATAGCACTGCTTAAGAGGGCTCTACATATACCAAACAAAAAACAAAGAATCTATCAACACCTCTGTCATCAGGTCTGGCGCTCAGTGCAGGCACAGTACAATCATAACTCTAATCATCCACTCATACGATTAATATCATTCAAACCCTATGCTTCTCCTTCCCTATGGACTCAAAGCCCAGGAAGAGGGGAGGTGAGTGCACCTAGATGCCACAGAGGCTTATGCTTTATGCTGCTGCCAGTTTTGAAGACAACCTGCTTTAGAGCATGGGGAGGATGTGAGCAGAGGAAACATTTGCATAAGAGAAGAACATTAACTTGCAAATAGTTCCTCTGTTAGCGTGACTGTAATAGATTCATACATAACAAAGCATTTGTTTCCAAGTAATGCCAAACATCAACTTCCTTGTTTTTCCTTTTGTTCCAATATGATTCCCAGAGATGTGTTATTGTTGTACAGAGCAGGTGAGGACCATTTAACAAAATGGAACAATATTCCTCTTAAATAAATTTACATATTCACACGTATACATGTCAATTACATACATAAGAGAGGTAAAGTATTAAGCCAATTCTATACTTTGGCAACTAGATGGATATTTAATGCTAAAATCTAACTACATTTTAAAGAGACAAATTACAATGTCATCTTTATAAATACTTTGGATATGTTTTTAAAAGAAAATTTTTATTTTAGAATACTTTTTATTTTATTATGAAGATCATACAGAGCTCTCCTATATACCCCATACCCAGTTTCCCCAATTATTAATATCTTAGTTAATATGGATATTTGTTGTATTTAGTAAACTGATACTGATATATTATTAACTAAAGTCCCAATGATATTCAGAATTCTTTAGTTTTTCCCTAATTTATTTTTTTGTTTCTAGGATCCCATCAAGAGAACCACATTACGTTTAGTCATCTTATCTCCTTAGGTATCTCTGGGCTATGACTCTTTCTAAGATTTTCCTTGTTTTTTATGACCTTAACAGTTTTGAGGATTACTGGTCAGGTAAATGTTCTTCATTTTGGTTTTTCTGATTTTTTTTCATGATTATACTGATGTTATGGATTTGGAGGAGGAAGACCTCTGAGATAAAGTGCCATTCTTATTACATCATATCGAGGATTAACTCTGATCACCTTGCTTGAGGGAGTGTTCGTCAGGTTTGTCCACTATAAACTTACCTTTTCCCTCCTTTCCATACTGTACTCTTTGGAAGGAAGAGTATGCAACCCATACTTGAGGAGTCAGGAGCTTTGCTTTGCCGCTCTGAAGATAGAGTACTAGATATAAGTTATTTGGAATTTTTCCACATAGGAGATTTGTCTATTCTCTCCATCTTTACTCAATCATTATACTGTTATATTGTTATGAACTCATTGATATTAATTTTATTTTTTGGCATACAATCCACTCTTTATTCATTCATTCATTCTCAAATGATTGTATGCAACCCATACTTGAGGAGTCAGGAGCTTTGCTTTGCCGCTCTGAAGATAGAGTACTAGATATAAGTTATTTGGAATTTTTCAATTACTCAAAGGTTATACTGTTATATTGTTATGAACTCATTGATATTAATTTTATTTTTTGGCATACAATCCACTCTTTATTTATTCATTCATTCTCAAATGATTTCAACTTTAACCATCGGGGGCTTTTTCAGTTGGCTTCTGTGTTCCTTTGATATACCCTCGTAATGTTTTTCTTCCTCCCCTTTCTCTCTCCTGTTTGTATTTTGCTTTGTTTTAACACTTCCTTATTTTCTGGAACTGTGAAATGCTCCAAGCTCATCTTGTATATTATGGATTTTTCCAAAGAACCCTGATTTTAAAATTTAAGAATAGTATTGGAAACCAAGCTAGGTGTGCTCATTGTTAGGGAAGTAGTTGTTTCTAGGTTCTCTTAGCTGACAAAACAAGTAAATATATGTGTATGTACTAACACATGTATATATAAATATCTACAATTATGTATGTAATCATCTTTATATTAGGCCAAACATGAGTTCATATGGTGTCTCCAGCTCTGATTCATTAACATGATCATTGTAAACTCTTCTTCCTTGCTTATCTGTAACCTCCCTCTCCAACTGTGAGAAACCTGGCTCCCACAATCTATTGCACATTTACTTAATTGTTCAATTCTAGTACACCTGTATAGCAGTATCAATTGCTCATCCATACTCCTGTGGGAAACAACTTTATCAAGTAGCATATGGTGCTTAATGCTTATATACTCCATTTCCAAAATTAGTTAGGTCAGCCCATTTTTCCCATCCTCTTCAGTAAATTCTTTTCATGTTTGTAATACAGCTAGATGATTTTGTGACATTCTGCATTCTGTCCTGGGATCCCCTGACCTCCTAAATGATGTTTTAAATGTGCATATACTAAGATTCACTCTTCTTGCATTAAAGTTCTATGGATTTTGCCACATGCATTGTGTCATTCATGCATCATTACACACTCATACAGAATAGCTTCACCACCCTGAATTAATCTCCTATGTCTCACCTAGTAAATCTTCTCCCTCTTCTCCTGAAAAATTTATGTAAATCACTGATGTTTTTATCATTACTTGAGTTTTGCCTTTTCTAGAATTCTGTGTAATTGGAATCATACAACGGTCAGCCTTTACACACTGATTTCTTTCACATAACAGTATTAAGATTCAACCCTGTATTTTCATAGCTTGATAGCTCATTTCTTTACTGAATAATATTCCGTTGTGTGATGTATCAGTGCATTTATCCATTCATCTATTGGTGACCACCAAGCCATAAACATTTGCTTATAGTAGATACTGGTGGTGAAGCAAGATTTGAATAAAAGTGGAGCAAAGTGGGACACGGCTCCATGGGACACAGAAAGGACAAACAAGATGACACAGATGTTGGAATTAGCAGAGAAAGGCTCTAAAATATTGAGTATGTAAAATATGTTCTATAGTTAAAGATGTATATAGTGAGGAAAATATGCAAAATATTGGAGGAGATATAAAACCTATAGAAGAATGAAATGGGAACTGAGAAATGAAATATATTTAAAATAAATCACTTGATGTGCTTGACGGAGAGCACAGTAGAAGTCTATAGAAATTATACAAACTGAAGTCACAGAAAAATGAAATCAAATTCACTGAGCCTCAACGGAAATAAAATATTAAAATGTTATGATTAAATTCACTAACATTAATATCTAAAGTGAATCATCAGAAAATAGATTGAAATAAAATAAACTTATTCTCAATGTTTCATGGCCTAATATCAAATGAGTAATTGAAGACCCAGAAGAAAGGATATAGAGAAGGGGGAAAACATTTTGAAAAAGATAAAATTTTTTTATCTTGTGTGATAAAGATAGCTTGTGTGATTTAACTTTTTTAGCTTGTGTGATTTAATAAACCTATTCACTGATTAATAAATTCCAAGTAGGGCTGTGTATTCTTTTTTCCATTTTATGTTTGTTTATTATGGGAAGATTAGTTCAGGACTAGTTTCTCTATCATACACAGATATGAAAGTTCAAACATATTCTTTATCCACACTTGTTAATATTTGTTACCAGCTTTCCACTGACTGACAGAATATAGAGGCAGAACTTTTGATTTCAAAAATTGCTATCATTCATTGAGTCAAGTAAAGTACATGTGCATATGCTAAACACCCATATTTTACTTATAGTCAGTCCTCAATGAATCTTAGAAGGATCACATTATTCTTGATAGTTACAGATGAGAAAACTGAGGTATGTAGCCACACGTGTAATTAATGACAGGTCTGGGATGTGAATCCAGACCTGCCTGAGTGTAAATCCATAT
Organism: Neophocaena asiaeorientalis asiaeorientalis; assembly: GCF_003031525.2. Classification (NCBI taxonomy): domain Eukaryota; kingdom Metazoa; phylum Chordata; class Mammalia; order Artiodactyla; family Phocoenidae; genus Neophocaena; species Neophocaena asiaeorientalis. The sequence continues at coordinate 1,702,667 of NW_020174561.1, read as the reverse complement.
ATTTCCTGGTTTATAAAGTGCAAGAAATAGTTAATTACTATTACTCTTATTACAGTATCCTCTTATTTAGGTATCTTTACCCACTGGATGGAAATCCTAAATTTTAGTTAGGTAAAATAATTGTTATCTAACTATAGGACTGAAGTAATTATATCAGAATACCACAGGGAGATATTTTTGATTTCCTGAGAACAGTACACCCACCTCAGGTAAATCACCGCTCACAAAAATATTTTTAACCTTAATCTTCCTCAAATAGCCATTTATGGTACATTCAAAATGTTAGACTAAAAGACCTTTATTTCAAAATTATTCCATAACAATAATTCACTCCATACTGCATTCCTTCTAGATCTTATAAAGATACGCGCTTAGAGAGGAATGTCTGATCTTAAGCATAATTGAACTACATAAATTCAATGTGGACTGAATCTTAAACTTGTTCTTCTCATTTAAAGCTGTAAATGCCAAATATGAAATACAATATTATAATATAAAAACTTTCTACAATATAGTGGTATTTTACTAAGTCAATTCTAAAATTCCATTGTTTTGAAAGCTACTTTTGCCTGAAATGTTTGGTCTACTGTGTGGCTCACTGGTTGTTAAATTTCAGTACTATGGAAGGGAATCTTTTCAAACTGAATTGTGGAAAGCAGATTCTGATGTTTACAGCATAATTTGTATAGCCTAAAGAGTGATGGTAGGAAAAATCTCTCTCTCTTGGGCATTTGTCTGCCATGGAATTGTATAGTAAGGCCCAAGCCAATCTTCTTCATAAAGTGGGCAATGCATATAAATCTAAGATTTGGGGCATCATATAATATCTCCACAATTTGGAAAGATACTGGGGAATTTTTAACACAAAAACCGATCGATTATATTCAAACATAAAATTTGTCCTATAAGCCTCTAGGGATAGATTTTTATGGTACGATATCAATCTAAAAATGAACTATAAATGCTTGGAAATCAAAAATATAGAAATCATAAAAGGAAGCAACTTCAATTTTCTTAGTGGCTGGAGGTGGCCCCCCAAAGATATCCATGTCTTAATCCTTGGGAGCTATATATATGTTAGGCTGCATGGCAAAGGGGGATTAAAGTTGCAGATGGAAGCTGCTAATCAACTGATCTTGAGATGAGATAATCATGGGTTATTTTAGTGGGCTCAGTATAAGCACAAGTTTACTTTTAAGTGGAAGAAGGAGGAAGAAGAGTCAGTCAGAGAAAGATTTGAAGGTGCTGTGCTCCTAGCTTTGAAGATGATGATGAGACCACAAGTCAAGGAATGCAGGCAGTCTCTAGAAGCTGGAAAGAACAAGGAAAAGATTCTCTATAGAGCCTACAAAGGATCTCTGTCCTTTTGACACCTTGATTTTAGCCTAGCAAGACCCATTTTGGATATCTGACCTCTAAAACTTTAAGGTAACAAATTTGAGTTGTTTTAAACCACTAAATTTATGGTTATTGGTTAAAGCAGCAATTAAAAACTAATACACTAATTTTGCACACTGACTAAAATTACTCCAATTTTAAACAAAATACAAACTTAGAAGAGCTTTATTTTTCCAAATAATTAACTGAATTGAATTAAGAGAATATTTCACAAAACAGAACATTTTATGGCATTGGTTTATCTGAGATTATAAGCATTAATAAGTTTATAGGGTAAACGTATGACATCCTGGAGATAATATTACTGCAAACATTTCTGATGCGTAGATCATGCCAAGGATTTTCATTTAGTTCCAATTATATATGAGCTATACAAAACTATATTAATCACTAATCAAGCAAAAATTTGGAATCAGTAGGTACTTTTATATTTTGTACCTATTAGGTAAGGAATATATTGCAAATGACTAAGCCAAAGATTTCCATCTATAATTAGCATTTTCAAATGTTTCTGCTACATCTAAATTGTGCTCATCAACTAATGTGCCATCTGATGACTTGTCAAAAATCTATGAAAACGCTTTGGTAAAGTCAAAGTTTTTATTTTAAAATTTTACTAGTTCATTTTTATTCAGAAAATTTGTCAATTTTATTCCCATTTTTAGCTAAATAAGAAATTATCTTTAATCATTGAAGCATATCTTTGGTGTATATATAGTATATTCCATAAAATAGCTTTAAAATGTTTAACTTTTGTAAATTATCTTATTTTTATTAAACTAGGGTTTTGTCAGTTTTTAAAAAGACAGATACTTTAAAAATGTTAAAGGTAACTGATGATCGCATTATTTTAGTAATACAGATGTGCCCAAGACCCTATGCTTTTTTTCTTTTTGCTCACCTTGAACCACTGCATCAGTAACTTTCATTGCATTTTCAAAATCCAATGAGTTATAAGATTAATTTATTAAAGTTTTTGCGGGGTGATTAGGGAAGGAAGGGACACTACAACACACAACACCTAGCATCTCACTCCAAAACTCTTCCTTTTGTTCTCCACCTGTGCTTTTCAGCCATTTCTTCTTTCTTTTTAACTCTCTTACTTCATAGATTTCTCTGCACTTCTCCAATTTAATTCTTTACGCACATCATATTATTCAATAAATATACCTCAGTTTCTGTTCTCTTAGAAAACAGTAGGTATTTGTAAATAAGATATATACTTTTACCTTAACATATTGAATATATCAATATATTTTTTCATTTTCTGTCACAGCTGATTGAAATCAGTCAGTTTTGAAGGCTATTATTACTTGGGAAAATAAATACCCTTTCCTATCTACAGAGAATCAGTTAAATGCAACCAAATCAAGAAGTAAGTGCAAAAATCATACACGTATATATATATGCACTATAATATATTCAATATGTACTTTATAGTATATATGCATATAAGCATATAAGTGTGTATATATACATATGTATGTGTGTGTATATTTATGCTAGGTACTGAGACTAAATTGCATGTTATTACCAACTCTGTTGCTAACGGCAACATCTTTAATTATCATAAGTCCCATTTTTTACAGAAAGTCCTAACAAGAGAACTGAGGATCCGCCTTTGGCAAATGGGTGACTATTGATTTTCTGTAAGAACAACCTGTTGATGTGACTTTACAGCCCCCCTCTGTGGGGGCTGAGCTACTGTTTCACAACTTTGTCACCTGCTGCTTAAACACTGGAACCTGTATTGCATACTTTATTCCCTCTGTCCATATCCAGAAACCCAACTACCATCTCTATATCCATGTCTGAAGACACTCATACATTCAGAGAACCTGTTTCTGCTTCTTATTAACTAGACAAACAGCACTTTACAATTTGGTCTGAAGTTATAGTAGTGTGACTATAAAATAATTAAAGTGGGTCTATTAAGACACATAAGGATATTAATCGTATTCCTTTGGAGCCATGGCATATAATCAGCAGACTTTTTCTGCATTAGTCTGGTACTCACGATATCGTTGTATTTAATGTCAACCATAGCTCATACTTGTCTTATAGTACATTTCTATTGCATAAAGATGCCTTCTACCCAAACTTAAGTTCAACTATAAGTTACGTGACTGTAAGTTACCGATGAACATTAGTTTGTGCAGTTTATATTTTGAATAACAATGGTTAGATCAAATCAGTTAGATCAAAACACTAATAGTTGCATTAATTGACGTGGTGTAAAACACAATCTTTCATATGTATTTTAGGGATCCTATTTTTATTAATTGCTTGTTTCTGCAAAACAGTTTCTTCAGAAATCATAACTGTGTGGTAGATGGAGCTCTCATTGTGTAAAGCTGAGTTTTCCAGGCTATGTGGCTGAGATTGGGAGGAGGTAACAAATAAATGATAATTTCTGTTTGAACTGCTTCCTTTCCAAAAAAGCAAGAGATGACAACTGAGATTTATTCTCCTTTATCCAAATGAGGTAGCAGATAAAAGTGTATCTAAAAATAAACTAGAAACTCACACCTTGAGGTGAAAACAGACTCTTTCTATAAACATACATACATGCGCGAGGGCTTTTTCCGACAGTGTAATGTGTTCTAGTTACGGTCGTTTTAGTTTCAAGAAAGAGAGACCTCTCTAGCTAGCTCCAGCAAAAAGAAAAGGGAAATACATTTTCTTATAAAGATATACAAGCAATTGTATCCAAAGATAGGAAATGTAGTCTTAAAGGAATTGAAACTAAGTAGGAAATCAAGGATTCTCTTGCATTTCTTAGGAGCTACATGGTTGCCCTAATCTCAGCATGTGTGCTCCTTGCCCTTGTCTCTCCTTTCTTCTAATTTATTATTTCTACTCTTTAACAGCCTCAGCTTGTGGGTGGCTTTGGCTTGCTAGGGCACCGACCTCATTCCTGACTTTGCTTCATAAATGTTCTACTTCTTTTTCCGACTCAACCTCATAAGTTATGTCTTTCAAAATCCCCAGATAACTGACACTTGCTTCTGGTTTTTAATTCAAGTACCCAATCAAGCAATCCAGTTGACCCATCACATTTTTTAAAGCCAGACCACAGGAGATTCCTCTTGGGTCAGATGTGCACACCTGAGGAGGCATGCTAAAGTGAAACGGAGTTTTGTGACCTGATGACCTCTCAGCAGGGGCTGGAGGTGGGATTTACCTGAAAAATGTACAGGTAGAACTGGTATTTGAAGATACTACATCAAATAAACTGTTGGAGTCTTCTGTGTTAGACCTTTTTCCTAGCCACTAATGAGGGCAAGGTGATGTGATAGGAAAAGACTTACAGACCTAATGTTTCTGGGGCTGAATTCTTTATTTATAAATTGAAATAACAATACCACCGCAGTGGTATATAGTATGTGAAAATCTTAACATGGTCTTGGATCTACTTTAAGTACTCAATAACACAAAGTAATTTTCCTTCTTTTCCTTCTATTTACCGAAGCCTAGATCCCTAAATTAGGTTAAATAACTTCAACCTAATTGGCAACCTCCAATATTTTACCCCCTAAAAATATGTCTTAATTAAAAAACATATACGTGATTACTTTTGCTAGATTTTGGCTTACATTTTAAATGTAACTATGTGATGTGTACGGCTTTTCTAAAAAATTCTCTTTTACAGCCTTAGTATCTTAATATCTTCCATTTCTGTACTGGTTTCTACAAGTATTTGCATGAACTAATCACATATAATTTTATAACAACTCTTTGAGGAAAGCAGCATTACTATCATGTTAGAGATGAGAAACAAGTTCAGTTTAAATGTATGATCCAAAATATTCCTTTTTTATTCATTCATTCCTTCATTCATTTAGCCATTCATATAATAACCATTTGTTGAGCACCTACTGTGTGCCAGGCACTGTTCTAAAGTGCTTGGGATGTAGTGTGAACAAAATGGACATTTTCTTTATTACAGTTTATATTTTAGTAAAAGGAGAAGAAGGGGGGAAAGGGAAGAGAAGGGAGGGAAGGGAAGGAAAGAAGAGAAGGGGCAGTGGAAAAAAAGCGTGGTGATACATACTATGCAGAGAATTTATACAAGATGGTGTAATAGAGAGTATGCAGCAGGCTACTGTAGATTCAGTGGTTGTGGAAGTCACTTGCAGGTGACTCCTAAGCTCATCTCTGAATGTGTAGGGCAACAGCAATTTAGGAAGAAACCAAATAGAGCAAAAGATCAAAGAACTAGCTTAGAGTGTTTGAAAAATGGAAAGAATGCCAGTGGGCCTAGAATTCAGGCTGAGGCTAGTATGGGATGGGTTTGGAAAGTTAGATTATTAGGAATTTGGAAGGAAAGCTACAAATTTTGGACTTAAATGTGATAGGAAACTAATGGGGATTTTAACCATGGAAGTAACAAGACCTAAATTATATGTTTATTTTTGTTTTACTCTGACTACTACTGTGTGGTGAATTGATTTTAGTGGGTCAGAAATGGAAGCAGGAAGGCCACCTAAGAGACTGTTGTGTCATGACCAGGAGAGGTGGTAGTGGTAGGCCTGTGGCTGGAGAGATTATGATGGTTCAGGATATGTTTGAAGTAGCATTGAGAAGACCGGGTGTGATGGTGGGATGTAGAGAAACCAAGGGCTCATGCTTAGATGACGACTCAAGAAACTGCCTGTCTGTCATGGCATTTGTTGACATGGAAAAGACAGTTTGTCTTGCATAGGATTTCCGTGCAGAAATTTCTTCCCAGTGATACTCAGGAGGTTTATGTTTTTCTGAATACAAAATCCCAAGAAAAATCAGTTGGGAACATGAGAAAAAGTATTGTAATTCTCTTGAAAGAATTAAAGCCAAACAGTTAACATCGAGGTATTCCTGGTTTGAAGGAAACCACTGATATCAGGATGAAAGCAAGAACAGGAAACGATGACATTTAGAGTCAAAGGGTAAGGTTGACATTCCTGAGAATCAGCACAGAAACACTTAGGAGACAATCAGTCACAACCTAATAAGCAAGTCTTGCTCATAGTTGCATCTATGTTGTGTGTGTTGGTGGTGGTCCTGTCGTCTGCCAACGGTGAGTCATTCCTATAATAGATAGTAATAAGTTTATATGCGTAGTAGACATTAGATAAATCTTACAAGGATGTTTTAAGAAGTAACACATTTTGGAAATTACATAGTACTTTTAACCTTGTTAGGAGATCCTAATATTGTTTGAAAACTAGCCAATAATGTTCGTTGGTATTTTCCAGTTTTTGAATATTTGCTATAAGCTAAAATTTTTGTAAATACTACTAAAAATATTTTCAAAGTCATAAGCATTTTAGTATCTATAATAAGGAGTAATGAGTATGAAGAATGGTAGAAGTAGTTTATGAATAACCTATAATTTAGGGAATTCTTATTTCTTGTCCCCAAGTTCTAGAGATTAATATCTTTGGGTAATGTAGAAATATTCACATGCATTTTAAGTAGCCGCTACCATCTCTTTCTTGCCTCAAGGCGACTCTTCTCCCACTTTCACCAACGGTACTCAATTACTGATTTTCTATCACCTCTTCCCTCACTCCTCATCTGTAGCTACTTTTGTTTTCCAATTGGTAGAGTTATTTCTGTGATCGCTGACACTGATCTTGTTTCACAAGTCACTATAACTTTTTCCAGAGGGGAGAAGAAAGGACTTCATATTCTTCCAGGGATAAACTTGCTTACAACACTTCTAGAAATTTCTCAGTTATTAAACTATTGGGAGGCCCCCTGAGCTGCCAAGACTGCACTGACTTGTAGTATATAAACAAGTTCTTTTTTGTCCCTGTCCCAGATTGGCTGTCACAGACAGTGGGAGCTTGCTGTAAGAAAGAATGTATTCAGTTGTTTTCTCGCTGGTACAGTTCAACCGTCTCTCATGCCCTTAGGACCTCCTTCATGGGGAACATTGGCTATGTAGACATGGCCTGAAATGACAGATTTCACAGCTCTTTGTTATTTGTGTTATTACTATAGAACTATCACTTATTTATATTGGAAAAATGATGAGCAATCTTTTTGTAACAAAGCCAAATGTGTAAAAAGTAAAAGTGTTTGCAAGTCATTCTTCATTGAAATTGAAAGTATCATTGAATCTCTTCAGGAAAATAAAGCCTAACAATTGTTAGATAAATCTAACCATGTGTTGAACAGAATGTCAATGACAAAATTGGCACTCTTTTTTAACCCTTAAAATATTAAAATAGTAACACAAACACAAGCATTCAGTTTTTAACGGTATGTTAAGTCCAAAGAGTGTGTTCATATGCATTATCTCATTTATCTCCAGGAAAAAAAAGCCTCCTGGAGGTAGTACTATTATAATTTACAATTTTTCAGATGTTGGAACTGAAGCTCAGAGAGTTGAAACAATTTGTTCAAGTTCAATACAATAGATTACTAGCAGTAAAGGAGCTCTAGTTGATTTATTCAGTACAATCTAATATGTAGCAACCTGACTGTAAGTATCAGCTTTCATTGGCACCATGCTAAGTAATAGAAATATAGAGATAAATAAGATGGACCCTCTAATCTCATGTAATCTTAGCTACTATTTTTCATATTTTCATGTTGCTTTTCTCCTTGTGCTGAGTAGTAATGATCAAACCAAATGATTTGGGAAAATGCCAGTTGGGTCATTTGCCGTCACCCGGGACCACTGTGTGATACCCAGGGGTGTCCTGGATCCTAATGCACGTGTGGTCTGCATCACGCTCAGCTGCCTCCTGATGACCACCATTAGAGTCGTCAGAGGAAATGTGCCAGGTCATTAATGAGGCTTAATTGTCTTTTCTCCAGGTCTCATGTGTTTTCTCTGATAGCTGTTTTATTATTGATGGATTGACTGATTTGTATATTTTTGCCATTTAATCTTTTTTGATGTGTATGTGCACGTAGGCTGTGTTTCAAACTTTACCAAAACCAGAGTCAAAGCTATGGAACTGTAATGAGGCTACAGTCTAATATTCATTACTGCCATAAATGTTGTTTATTTTACTGTGTACCCTCTTTAAATATAAACTCAACTGACACCTTTCTTTGGATCATCCCCCGATTTATATTCTAGGACGAAGATGTTTTTTGTGATATACAAATATCTAGGATTTCACAATGAGTGTGTATGGCAGATGCTTGATGAATTCAGGCAAAACATTTTAGCCATTGAATTATCCCATTAAAATCATATCAGTGTTTTATATTAGTTGTTTCTATTTTTGTCAGTTATTTAAACCTTTGAAAAGTAAAATATAACTAATGAAACAAGGACTGCTTATGAATTTCTTTGTGTATATGTATTATAAATTGTCTTCTCTGGTGTTTTTGTTGTTGTCGTTATTGTTGAATTACTAAATTCTACATGCACAATCATGGTGGCAAATTAAAGGATAGTTTTTTCCCAACCAGATTATGGAATAACTTATTTTCATGTTCCCCATACTGTCTCGCCCATAAGAGGGCAGAAAGTAAATATATTTTAATTATATTTTTTAGAAGTAGCTTAATATGAGGGATAATAAAAGGTGCTAAGGGTTCTTTGTAGAAACTATTTCTGAGTGTAAACTTCTACAAGTCATAAAATAATAGGTTACACATGAGAAAAGTGGAATGTTTTACGTTAGTATTAGTTTTGAGGAGTTTTATGTCTATTTTGGGAAGGCTAATAATTTAATAAAAATATGTTTTCTCTTCCCATCTCTGAAATACAGACTTGAAGCTCCTCTTGAGCCCATTTTGTGAAATAATGAGCCTTTTTAATGTGAGGTTGGCAGCTGTGCATTAAATGATTTAGACACAGTATTCACTCTGCATGCAGGGTCTATTTATTCTCAGCATAAACCGAAGAGATAAACTGGGGGTGCTAAAGTGAGTGTTTCTAATGATTGAAATTTAAAAATTCAACTATCAGTGTCCCTACAGTGTATTCCTCAACTGTTGTAGTCTTCCTTCTGCTTATCTTGTATTCCTCTCTTTCATTTCCATTGCTTATATGAACCTTCCTCAAAAAATGCATTAAGAAACAAACAAAAATAAGATAAAGAAATATGTAAAGCAAAACTCATACCCCCGTGACTCATCTTATGTTTGGATTCTGGATCATCCAGTGCAGATGTTGTTAATGTAAAAGAAACAAAAACAAAAAACCTTGACTGGCAACTAGAGGACTTTGGTTATGATCTCATCTCTTCAATGAATTAGCCATGTGACTGGGCAGAAGACTTCATATTTTGGGGTTTTATTTCCATCATGGTTATGTGTATGAGACTCCTTTCCAATTCTAACAGTCCGTCATTCTGTAATTCAAGAAATCTCAATCCTGTTGTATCTCTACTTAAAATGTGAGTAGGAACCTGGATTGTTCAGGAAATAGATGGCACTCTCAACAAAGATCATGAAACAATTTAATGAAGGGACTACCTACAATATGTGAGCAAAGGAAACCAAGAAAAGATGATTATATGTCCCATAACTAATGAGTAAGAACCTGAATTGTTTAGGAAATAGATGGCACTCTCAACGAAACAATTTAATGAAGGGACTACATACAATATATGAGCAGAGGATGAGGTATCCTGGAACTAACTACAATTTGAAGCCATTACCGTTGTTAGGCTTGACTTGGTAAAGAGAAGGGGAAGTTACCAGAAAATATGAAGAATGAAAGTTACAGGAGAGGACTGCCCAACGGGAGCTATGGACATCAGTGGAAGGGTATAAACACTGCCAGCAGTGATAGCGTTTGAAGAATACACCCCCGACCTCTCTCTCCTCTTTCCCTGAAATCACCAACTGGTGTTTCCCAGTGGCTAAACCTAACATGGAATTCGAAGACAAGGGATTCCAGTTGATATGGTTCATACAAGTCAGTTTTCCAGGCACACAGCAGGGCAGAGAAGGGTAGAGAGTAGATGTGGAATAACACGAAGACTAGCTCAGGGTTATGCTACTGATAAGTGGGAAAGCAAGCTGGATACAGTGATAACTAAACAATACTTTATGGCAAATCCCCCTCTTCTGGGTTTTAGCTGCCAAGTCCACCATGACTTTAGCATCTGGGAGCTTTAGCAGGACCTGCTTTGTGCCTGAGATAGGCTGTTCTTACAGAATAGAGAGGGTGGTGAAAAGGAGGGGAATTGGAAATCATTTATTAAGTAAATCTTTCCATAATGATTCCTTTTATATTAATATATAATCCATCACTTCTCACTTTGAAAGAACAAGTACTCTGAAGATTGCTATCATAACTGAAATATTTGGTTTTCCCTGTGTTCTCCCCTTATAATGAAGTAGATATAAAATGATCAGAACAGGATAATTTTGTAATAAAGAAAATTTTCCATGGGGCATACTTTCCCATCTGTAATTATTTTACAAATGTCTATTTTGCATGAAAAACAACACAGTTGTAAGGCATGCAAATCTATGTTAATGACCAGCTACATTTCTGTAAAAGCAGATGCCAAGAAAGCACAGAAAGGAAGTAAAACCAAATTGAGCTCACGGTGAACACCAAAACTCTACTGTCTGCTTTTGAAACAAGTGAGCAGAACGTGTAAAATAAATGAATAGATATGCACATAGTTAACCATAGCTTATACCAGAAAGCTAATTTGCCAGAAATTTCTTTATTTTCTATGTGTTTAAATTTGCTGGCTTACCTAGAAAATGCTGTTATTTTAAATATAGATGCCTCAGAAGAATTTTTATGATGAGGATTTCAGTATATTCAAAATTGAGTGTACATTGTAATGCTTGTTGAGTTGCAAGAAGACGCCGTAACTGTTAATTTTGGGAGAAGCAATATGTGTTTTCAAATCAAGTGGATGAGCAAAATCAAGATTGGGAGAAATTGATTACCTCTCGCACATCTTTATTTCCCAGGCAACAACATTCATTGCTTTGCTGCTGTACTTCAGCTAAAACTCATCTGATCTCTAAAACAACCTTCCTTTATGTTGTGAAATAAGCAGGGATTGAAATCTGGTTAACCTTCTGCTGCACCAGAGGGATTCGAAAGCACTCCTGTAGCTTGTAGTGTGGTACAGGAATTCTACCAAGGTACAGAGGATTTCATAAAGAAAGCCAGAGCCTCACTCTGTAACGTGTCATGCAGGAACCCACGTGAGGTCTTCTTAGATTTCATCTGAGGAAATACAATGATGCTTTGCAGTTAGTAACGTCCTAGAGTTGTTAGCTTCTTATCTCCATAAAATCCCTTCAGAATCATTTAAACATTTTTTCCTTGTAAGATAGATGGGGCCAAGATTATTTCATCTGTTTGAATGAAACAGTGAAAGTGAGTCACAAACTTATTCCCATGAGATAAGATAGACTTGCTTTACTTCATGACTTTCACTTACTTGACTCCCAGTATTTGTTTATCCATTTACATGTTTCATACTTAACCCTCTCAGCATTCCTGTGAACTTCATGCTGAAGACCATATTTTATATGCAAGGAAAATGAGGCTAAGAGAGGGAAGATCATTTTCCCAGTCACTAAGGCTGAGCAATGACTATTCACACATGGGCCTGTTTCTCTCAGGGACTCCTTTATTATTCTTCAATGTCACACAAACTACTACCAATAGTAACAAAAACACCTTTCCTCTGATAACCAGAATAAAGCCACAAAATATGGGTACTACAAGCAATATTGCAGTTTACATAAGATAATTATTTATTTTGTATTTTCCCCCAATTCCTGCTATTTTATAGTTTTCTCTCTTAGGCCTTTTTTGAGACTTTTAAACTTTAAAACTTCCAAGAAATAGTAACCTAACTATCCATCTTTAGATTTAATGAAGTAATGTATATCACTGTACTTTGTCTTTTTTTATGTGTTTGGATTAGGAAAACAATAATATCTGACGGTGAGGATTTTTAAAACATTTTCCTAAAAGATTTCTTCTGAATTTTATCACAGTAACCAATTGTTAGCTACTACTACCAGTATGCTAAATATTCTACTCCAACCAGTTTCAGAGAACTGAGAGGATAACTTGTTATGAAATCTAAATATTGTAGATTTCTGTTTAACATGGTCTTCAGTCACATTACATCCCTTAAATATATTTTTATATATAAAAGGAATTAAGCTAACTATAAAAAAGTTAAATACTTTTCCCTAACCCGAAATCCATTGCAGGACTCTGGCATGCAATTAAGATACTGTATTTTATTGACTTCTTGAAATTATATCTGTTAACCTTTCATGCACATGAAGAGTTAAGAATTACAGGCAGTGAAATTTTTCAAGGAAAACATTGATAGTATTCTTTGCAAACAATTGGTCTATACAGTTGTTTTCCTTTCTTCCCGATCATAGATCTAGAACATTTTCCTGCTTTCACTAGTTATGGGTATCCATAGAATGTGGGCAAAAGTGATATACCCATCTTCTAGGACTATTACATAAAAACTACCTCTAAAATTATCTTTCCCCATTTGTTGGCTGAACAAAATGGGCTTTGAGGACCTAGGGGAAGGTGATACCATAAGATGGAAGAGCTTGGGTCTCTGAACTATCCTATGAACGTATCTGCCAATCACAGGAATCAAATTGTGGATGAGTGTGAAATAAACTTCACTACGTTCACCTCTGCAATTTTGGGGTGTATCTTATGGCAGTTCAGTTATTCTTCCTAATAAACTCCCAAAGTTTCAATTACCTGGGTTAAATATGTATTTGACTGTATCAAATGTGTTTACGTATTTTTATCCTCTATTCTCTACCTGTGCTGCATAAAAAATTATTTCTGGGCTTCCCTGGTGGTGCAGTGGATTAGAGTCTGTCTGCCAATGCAGGGGACACGGATTCGTGCCCCGGTCCGGGAGGATCCCACATGCCATGGAGCGGCTGGGCCTGTGAGCCATGGCAGCTGAGCCTCCGCGTCTGGAGGTTGTGCTCCTCAACGGGAGAGGCCACAGCAGTGAGAGGCTCGCATACCGGAAAAAAAAAAAAAAAAAATTCTAATTTAAAATCCATGATTCCTTTCAACATTATTACAAATGGTTATATGATAACATCTGAATGTTTTATAGTAAAGAGGGAGGCAGTTCACACAGTTATCTAGACACAGCCTATCTTATATAAATATATATATATATATTATTTATTTATTTATTTAACATCTTTATTGGAGTATAATTGCTTTACAATGGTGTGTTAGTTTCTGCCGTACAACAAACTTCTTTATCCATTCATCTGTTGATGGACACTTAGGTTGCTTCCATGACCTGGCTATTGTAAATAGGGCTGCAATGAACATTGTGTTACATTATGGTACATGACTCTTTTTGAATTATGGTTTTCTCAGGGTCTGTGCCCAGTATTGGGATTGCTGGGTCATATGGTAGTTATATTTTTAGTTTTTTAAGGAACCTCCATACTGTTCTCCATAGTGGCTGCAATAATTTACATTCCCACCAACAGTGCTAGAGGGTTCCGTTTTCTCCACACCCTCTCCAGCATTTATTGTTTGTAGATTTTTTGATGGCCATTCTGACTGGTGTGAGGTGATACCTCATTGTAGTTT
>NW_020174561.1:1687443-1688500 GCF_003031525.2 Neophocaena asiaeorientalis asiaeorientalis | reverse complement strand
AATCCTTTGTCAGTTGCTTCATTTGCAAATATTTTCTCCCATTCTGAGGGTTGCCTTTTTGTCTTGTTTATTATTTCCTTTGCTGTACAAAAGCTTTTAAGTTTCAATAGGTCTCATTTGTTTATTTTTGTTTTTAGTTCGATTTCTCTAGAAGGTGGGACAAAAGGATCTTGCTGTGATTTATGTCATAGAGTGTTCTGCCTATAAGAGTTTTATACTGTCTGCCCTTACATTCAGGTCTTTAATCCATCTTGATTGTATTTTGTGTATGATGTTAGGAAGTGCTCTAATTTCATTCTTTTACATGTAGCTGTCCAGTTTTTCCAGCACCACTTATTGAAGAGGCTGTCTTTTCTCCATTGTAGACCCTTACCTCCTTTATCAAAGATAAGGTGACCATACATGTGTGGGTTTATCTCTGGACTTTCTATCCTGTTCCATTGTTTTATATTTCTGTTTTTTTGCCAGTACCATACTGTCTTGATTACTGTAGCTTTGTAGTATAGTCTGAAGTCAGGGAGCCTGAATCCTCCAGCTCCTTTCTTCGTTCTCAAGATTGCTTTGGCTATTCGGGGTCTTTTGTGTTTCCATACAAATTGCGAAATTTTTTGTTCTAGTTCTGTGAAAAATGCCAGTGGTAGTTTGATAGGGATTGCATTGAATCTGTAGATTGCTTTGGGTAGTAGAGTCATTTTCACAATGTTGATTCTTCCCATCCAAGAACATGGTATATCTCTCCATCTCTTTGTATCATCTTTAATTTCTTTCATCAGTGTCTTATAGTTTTCTGCATACAGGTCTTTTGTCTCCCTAGGTAGGTTTATTCCTAGATATTTTATCCTTTTTGTTGCAATCGTAAATGGGAGTGTTTCCTAATTTCTCTTTCAGATTTTTCATCATTAATGTATAGGAATGCAAGAGATTTCTGTGCATTAATTTTGTGTCCTGCTACTTTACCAAATTCATTGATTAGCCATAGTGGTTTTCTGGTGGCCTCTTTAGGATTCTCTATGTATAGTATCATGTCATCTGCAAACAGTGACAGCTTTACTTCTTC